>NW_027211800.1:5596964-5907218 GCF_036971445.1 Narcine bancroftii | reverse complement strand
TTTACAAAGGAGTGAGGTGAAAGTTACGGGTATAAAACAGACACAAAACATAACGGGGCGAATGAAGCACTACTTTAAAAATAAACTGACACAATTTATAAAGGGAAAGGAAAAATTTACGGGAATAAACCACTGACACAATTTATAAAGGGAAAGGGAAAAGTTACGGGAATAAAACAAAAAACGAACTTTATAAAGAAGCGAGTAAAAGTTACGGGAATAATACAGTCACAATTTTGAAAGGTGTAAGGGAAATGTTATATGAAAAAAGGAAAGACAAAATATAAATGCGTGAGGTAAATATTACCAGAATAAAACACAGACACAATTTATAAAGGGGGGAGTAAAAGTTACGTGAATAAAACTCAGATACAGTTTTCAAAGGATTGAGGCGAAATTTACGGGAATAATACCCAGATGCAATATATAAAGGAGTGAGGGAAATATTACGGGAATAAACACAGACACAATTTAAATTGGGGAGGAAATGTTACGGGAATAAAACACAGAGACAGTTTACAAAGGAGTGAGGCGAAAGTTATGGGAATAAAACACAGACACAATATATAAAGGGGCAAAGGAAATATTACAGGAATAAACAGACACAATATGTAAAGGGGACGGAGGATATATTACGGGAATAAAACACAGACACAATTAAAATAAAGGGGAGGAAAAGTTATGGGAATAAAACACAGATACAGTTTTCAAAGGATTGAGGGGAAATTTAAGGGAATAAAACGCAGACGCAATATGTAAAGGCGTGAGGGAAATATTACGGGAATAAACACAGACACAATTTAAATTGGAATAGTAAATGTTACAGGAATAAAACACAGAGACAGTTTACAAAGGAGTGAGGGGAAAGTTATGGGAATAAAACACAGACACAATATATAAAGGGGAAAAGTAAATATACAGGAATAAAACACAGACACAATATGTCAAGTGGACGAAGGAAATATTACGGGAATAAAACACAGACATAATTAAAATAGGGGAGGGGAAATGTTACGGGAATAAAACACAGAGACAGTTTACAAAGGAGTGAGGGGAGAGTTACAGGAATAAAACATACCCAAAATTTAGAAAGGCATGAGGGTAATATTACGGGTATAAAATTAAGACACAATTTATACAGGGGGGGGGGGGAGGAAATTTTACTGCAATAAAACAGAGATACAGTTTCCAAAGGAGTGAGGGGAAATTTATGGGAACAAAAGACAGACACAATATACAAATGGGCAAAGGAAATATTACAGGAAAAAACACAGACACAATATGTAAAGGGGGTGAAGGAAATATACGGAAATAAAACACTCTCACAATTTAAATGGGGCAAGAAAATATTATGGGAATAAAACACAGATACAGTTTACAAAGGAGTGATGGGAAAGTTACAGGAATAAAACCCAGACGCATTATATAAAGGCGTGTGGGAAATATTACGGGAATAAAACACAGACACAATTTAAATTGGGGGTGGAAATGTTACGGGAATAAATCACACAGAAATTTTACAAAGGAGTGAGGGGAAAGTTAGAGGAATAAAAAAAATAGCCAAAATTTATAAACGCATGAGGGAAATATTACGTGTATAAAACAAAGAGACAATTTAAATAGGGGGGTGGGGTTGGAACAACGTTACCGGAATAAATCAAAGATACAGTTTACAAAGGAGTGAGGGAAAATTTATGGGAACAACACATAGACACAATATATAAAGGGGCAAAGTAAATATTAGGGGAATAAAACACAGACTCAATATAAATAGAGGGGAAGGAATGTTATGGGAATAAAACACAGACACAATATGTAAAGGGGGCAAAGGAAATATTACGGGAATAAAACAGACACATTTTAAATAGGGGGAGGATATGTTACGGGAATAAAACACAGATACAGTTTTCAAAGGAGTGAGGGGAAATTTACGGGAATAAAAAAATACCCAAAATTTATAAAGGAGCGAGTAGAACATAATGTGACTAAAACACAGATACAATTTATAAAGGCGTGCGTGAAATATTACGGGAATAAAACACAGACACAATTTAAATAGTGAGGTGAAAGTTACTGGAATAAAACAGACATAAACTATAAAGGGGCGAAGAAACGAAACTTGAAAAATAAACAAACACAATTTAAAGAGGGGGGAGGAAATATTACGGGAATAAAACACAATTACAGTTTACAGAGGAGTGAGGTGAAAGTTACTGGAATAAAACAGACATAAACTATAAAGGGGCGAAGGAAACGAAACTTGAAAAGGTGCGAGGGAAATATTACGGGAATAAAACACAGACACAATTAAAAAAGGGAAAGGGAAAAGTTACGGAAGTAAAACACAGGCACAATTTATAAAGGGGCCAGGGAATTTTTCCGGAATAAAACACACACACAGTTTATAAAGAACGAGGGTAACTTTACAGGAATAAAAAAAACAGACACAATTTAAATTGCGGAGAGGAAATGTTACGGGAATAAAATAAAACTACAGTTTACAAAGGAGTAATGGGAAAGTTGGAGGACCTCAGTTTTCTTCAGGCTGACTTCCAGGCCAAACATTTTGGCAGTTTCCGCAAAGCAGGACGTCAAGTGCTGAAGAGCTGGCTCTGAATGGGCAACTAAAGCGGCATCATCTGCAAAGAGTAGTTCACGGACAAGTTTCTCTTGTGTCTTGGTGTGAGCTTGCAGGCGCCTCAGATTGAAGAGACTGCCATCCGTGCGGTACCGGATGTAAACAGCGTCTTCATTGTTGGGGTCTTTCATGGCTTGGTTCAGCATCATGCTGAAGAAGATTGAAAAGAGGGTTGGTGCGAGAACACAGCCTTGCTTCACGCCATTGTTAATGGAGAAGGGTTCAGAGAGCTCATTGCTGTATCTGATCCGACCTTGTTGGTTTTCGTGCAGTTGGATAATCATGTTGAGGAAACTTTGGGGGACATCCGATGCGCTCTAGTATTTGCCAAAGCCCTTTCCTGCTCACGGTGTCGAAGGCTTTGGTGAGGTCAACAAAGGTTATGTAGAGTCCTTTGTTTTGTTCTCTGCACTTTTCTTGGAGCTGTCTGAGGGCAAAGACCATGTCAGTGGTTCCTCTGTTTGCGCGAAAGCCGCAATGTGATTCTGGGAGAATATTCTCGGCGACACTAGGTATTATTCTATTTAGTAGAATCCTAGCGAAGATTTTGCCTGCAATGGAGAGCAACGTGATTCCCCTGTAGTTTGAGCAGTCTGATTTCTCGCCTTTGTTCTTGTACATCAGCCAGCTCCCCACCATGACTACCAGCCCCCCCACATCTCCATCGGGCACACAAAACTCAAAACGGTCAACCAGTTTACCTATCTCGGCTGCACCATTTCATCAGATGCAAGGATCGACAATGAGATAGACAACAGACTCGCCAAGGAAAATAGCGCCTTTGGAAGACTACACAAAAGATTCTGAAAAAACAACCAACTGAAAAACCTCACAAAGATAAGCGTATACAGAGCCGTTGTCATACCCACACTCCTGTTCGGCTCCGAATCATGGGTCCTCTACCGGCACCACCTACGGCTCCTAGAACGCTTCCACCAGCGTTGTCTCCGCTCCATTCTCAACATTCATTGGAGCGCTTACACCCCTAACGTCGAAGTACTCAAGATGGCAGAGGTCGACAGCATCGAGTCCACGCTGCTGAAGATCCAGCTGTGCTGGATGGGTCACGTCTCCAGAATGGAGGACAATCGCCTTCCCAAGATCGTGTTATATGGCGAGCTCTCCACTGGCCACAGTGACAGAGGTGCACCAAAGAAAAGGTACAAGGACTGCCTAAAGAAATCTCTTGGTGCCTGCCACATTGACCACCGCCAGTGGGCTGATAACGCCTCAAACCGTGCATCTTGGTGCCTCACAGTTTGGCGGGCAGCAACCTCCTTTGAAGAAGACCGCAGAGCCCACCTCACTGACAAAAGGCAAAGGAGGAAAAACCCAACACCCAACCCCAACCAACCAAATTTCCCTTGCAACCGCTGCAATCGTGTCTGCCTGTCCCGCATCGGACTTGTCAGCCACAAACGAGCCTGCAGCTGACGTGGACTTTTTACCCCCTCCATAAATCTTCGTCCGCGAAGCCAAGCCAAAGAGACAATGGGAAAGTTACAGGAATAAAAATATACCCAAAATTCATAAAGGAGTGAAGAGAATATGATGGGAATAAAACACAGATACAATTTATAAAGACATGAGGGAAATATTACGGGATTAAAACATAGACACAATTGAAAGAGGGGGGTTGAAATGTTACGGGAATAAAGAACAGATACAGTTTCCAAAGGAGTGTGGGGAAAGATAGGGGAATGAAACAGACATAATTTATAAAGGGGTAAAAGAGACGTTACTTGAAAAATAAACAGACACAATTTATAAAGGTGCGAGGGAAACAATAGGGGAATAAAACACAGACACAATTTATAAAGGGGCAAAGGAAATATTACAGGAAGAAAACACAGACACAATATTTAAAGAGGGCGAAGGAAATATTACGGGAGTAAAACACAGACACACTTAAAATAGGGGGAGGAAATGTTACGGGAATAAAACAGAGATACAGTTTACAAAGGAGTGAGGGGAAAGTTATGGGAATAAAACAGACACAATATATAAACGGGGCGAAGGAAATATTACGGGAATAAAACACAGACACAATTTAAACAGGTGGGCGGACACTTTACGGAAATAAAACACAGACACAATATGTAAAGGGGGCGATGGAAATATTACGGGAATAAAACACAGACACTATTTAGATAGGGGAGTGGAAAAGTGACGGGAAGAAAACACAGATACAGTTTACAAAGGAGTGACGGGAAAGTTACGGGAATAACAAAATACCCAAAATTTATAAAGGAGGGAGTAGAATATTACGTGAATAAAACACTGATACAATTTATAAAGGAGTTAGGGAAATATTACGGGAATAAAACACAGACACAATTAAAATAAAGGGGAGGAAAATTTATGGGAATAAAAGACAGATAGAGTTTTCAAAGGATTGAGGGGAAATTTAAGGGAATAAAACGCAGACGCAATATATAAAGGCGTGAGGGAAATATTACGGGAATAAACACATACACAATTTAAATTGGAATAGTAAATGTTACAGGAATAAAACACAGAGACAGTTTACAAAGGAGTGAGGGGAAAGTTATGGGAATAAAACACAGACACAATATATAAAGGGGGAAAGTAAATATACAGGAATAAAACACAGACACAATATGTCAAGTGGACGAAGGAAATATTACGGGAATAAAAGTCAGACATAATTAAAATAGGGGAGGGGAAATGTTACGGGAATTATACACAGATACAGTTTTCAAAGGATTGAGGGGAAATTTAAGGGAATAAAACGCAAACGCAATATATAGAGGTGTGATGGAAATATTATGGGAATATACACAGACACAATTTAAATTGGGATAGTATATGTTACAGGAATAAAACACAGTGACAGTTTACAAAGGTGTGAGGGGAAAGTTATGGGAATAAAACACAGACACAATATATAAAGGGGCAAAGTAAATATACAGGAATAAAACACAGACGCAATATTTCAAGGGGATGAAGGAAATATTACTGGAATAAAACACAGACACAATTAAAATAGGGGAGAGGAAATGTTACGGGAATAAAACACAGATACAGTTCACAAAGGAGTGAGGGGAAAGTTAAGGGAATTAAAAAATACCCAAAATTTATAAAGGATCGAGTAGAACATTATGTGAAGAAAACACAGATACAATTTATAAAGGCGTGAGTGAAATATTACGGGAATAAAGCACAGACACAATTTAAATTGGGGGAGGAAAGGTTACGGGAATAAAATAAAGAGACAGTTTACAAAGGAGTAAGGGGAAGCTTAGTGGAATAAAGAATACCCAAAATTTATAAAGGGATGAGGGAAATTTGACGGGTATAAAATAAAGACAAAATTTAAATAGGGGAGGGGGGGGGAGAAAATTTTACCGCAATAAAACAGATATACAATTTACAAAGGAGTGAGGTGAAATTTATGAGGATAAAAGACGGACACAATATATAAATGGGCAAAGGAAATATTACAGGAATAAAACACAGACACAATATGTAAAGGGGGTGAAGGATATATTACAGGAATAAAACACACTCACAATTTAAAGGGGGGGGAGGGAACATTACGGGAAAAAATCACAGATACAGTTTACAAAGGAGTGAGGGGAAAGTAACAGGAATAAAACCGAGACGCATTTTATAAAGGCATGTGGGAAATATTATGGGAATAAAACACAGACACAATTTAAATAGGGGGGAGGAAATGTTATGGGAATAAAACACAGACACAATATGTAAAGGGGGTGAAGAAAATATTACGGGAATAAAACACAGACACAATTTAATAGGGGGGGAGGAAATATTACGGGAATAAAACACAAATACAGTCTTCAAAGGAGTGAGGTGAATGTTATGGGAATAAAACAGACATAAACTATAAAGGGGCTAAGGAAACGAAACTTGAAAAATAAACAGACAGTTTTTAAGGTGCGAGGGAAACATTACGGGAATAAAACACAGACACAATTAAAAAAGGGAAAGGGAAAAGTTACGGAAATAAAACACAGGCACAATTTATAAAGGGGCCAGGGAATTTTTCCGGAATAAAACACAAACAGAGTTTATAAAGAGCGAGGGTAACTTTACAGGAATAAAAAAAAACAGACACAATTTAAATTGCGGAGAGGAAATGTTACGGGAATAAAACAAAACTACAGTTTACAAAGGAGTAAGGGGAAAGATATGGGAATGAAACAGACACAATTTATAAAGGTGCGAGGGAAACATTACGGGAATAAAACACAGACACAATTTATAAAGGGGCAAAGGAAGTATTACAGGAAGAAAACACAGACACAATATTTAAAGGGGGCGAAGGAAATATTACGGGAGTAAAACAGAGACACACTTAAAATAGGGGGAGGAAATGTTATGGGAATAAAACAGAGATACAGTTTACAAAGGAGTTAGGGGAAAGTTATGGGAATAAAACAGACACAATATATAAAGGAGGCGAAGGAAATATTACCGGAATAAAAGACAGACACAAATTAAATAGGGGGGTGGACACTTTACGGGAATAAAACACAGACACAATTTATAAAGGGAAAGGGAAAAGTTACAGGAATAATAAACGTAGACAATTTTTAAAGGAGTGAGGATAAATTTACAGGAATAAAACAGATCCAAATTTATAAAGGATCGAGGGAAAATTTATGGGAAGAAAACACAGACGCAATTTATAAAGGAGCAAGGGAAACGTTATGGGAATGAAACAAAAAAACAATTTATAATGAAGCGAGCCAATGTTACGGGAATTATACAGACACAATTTTGAAAGGAGTAAGGGAAATGTTATCGGAATAAAGCAAAGACAAAATATAAAGGCATGTGGTAAATATTACTGGATTAAAACACAGACACAATTTATAAAGGGGAGAGTAAAAGTTACGTGAATAAAACACAGACACAACATATAAGGCATGAGGGAAATATTATGGGAAAAAACACAGACGCAATTAAAATAAAGGGAAGGAAAATTTATGGGAATAAAACACAGATACAGTTTTCAAAGGAGTGAGGGGACATTTACGGGAATAAAATCCAGACTCAATATATAAAGGCGTGAGGGAAATATTATGGGAATAAAACACAGATACAATTTAAAGAGGGGGGAGGAAATATTACGGGAATAAAACACAGATACAGTTTACAAAGGAGTGAGGTGAAAGTTACACGTATAAAACAGACATAAAATATAAAGGTGCGAAGGAAACATTACTTGAAAAATAAACAGACAGAATTTATAAAGTTGCGAGGGAAACATTACGGGAATAAAACCCAGACACAATTTATAAAGGGAAAGGGAAAGGTTACGGGAATAAACCACAGATAGAGTTTACAAAGGAGTGAGGGGAATGTTATGGGAATAAAACATAGACACAATATATAAAGGGGAAAAGGAAATATTACGGGAATAAAACACAGGCTCCATTTAAATAGGGTGGAGGAAAATTTACGGGAATAAAACAGATATACAGTTTACAAAGGAGTGAGGGGAAAGTTATTTGAATAAAACACAGTCACAATATATAAAGTGGCAAAGGAAATATTACAGGAATAAAACACAGACACAATTTAAATAGGGAGAGGAAATGTTACAGGAATAAAACACAGGTACAATTTACAAAGGAGTGACGGCAAATTTAGGGGAATAAAACAGACATAATTTACAAAGGGGCGAATAAAACGCTACTTTAAAAATAAACAGACACAATTTATAAAGGGAAAGGGAAAAGTTAGGGAATAACCCACAGACACAATTTATAAAGTCGTGAGGGAAATATTACAGGAATAAAACACAGACACAATTTAAATAGTGGGGAGGAAATGTTACGGGAATAAAACACAGATACGGTTTAGAATGGAGTGACGGGAAATTTAGGGGAATAAAACAGACATAATCTACAAAGGGGCGAATAAAACGCTACTTTAAAAATAAACAGACACAATTTATAAAGGGAAACGGAAAATTACGGGAATAAAACACAGACACAATTGAAATAAAGGGGAGGAAATGTTATGGGAATAAAACACAGATACAGTTTATAAAGAAGTGAGGGGAAAGTTACGGGAATAAAACACAGACACAATATATAAAGGCGTGAGCCAAATATTATGGGAAAAAAACACAGACTCAATTTAAATTGGGGGTGGAAATGTTACGGGAATAAAACACAGAGACAGTTTACAAAGGAGTAAAGGGAAAGTTACAGGAAGAAAAAAATATCCATAATTTATAAAGGAGCAAAGAGAACGTGATGGGAATAAAACAAAGATACAATTTATAAAGATATGTGGGAAATATTACGGGATTAAAACACACACACAATTTAAAGAGGGGGGTTGCAATGTTACGGGAATAAAGCACAGATACATTTTCCAAAGGAGTGAGGGGAAAGTTAGGGGAATAAAACAGACAAAATTTATAAAGGTGTAAAGGAAACGTTACTTGAAAAATAAACAGACACAATTTATAAAGGAGTGAGGGAAACATTACGAGAATAAAACACAGACACAATATAAATAGGGCGGAGGAAATATTACTGTAATAAAATAGAGATATAGTTTCCAAAGGAGTGAGGGGAAAGTTATGGGAATAAAACACAGACACAATATATAAAGTGGCAAAAGAAATATTACAGGAATTAAACACAGACACAATATGTAAAGGGGCGAAGGAAATATGATGGGAATAAAACACAGGATACAGTTCACAAAGGAGTGAGGGGAAATTTAGGTGAATAATACAGACATAAACTATAAGGGGGCGAAGGAAACGCTACTTGAAAAATAAACAGACACAATTTATAAAGGGAAAGGAAAAAGTTACGGGAATAAACCACAGACACAATTTATAAAGGGAAAGGGAATAGTTACGGGAATAAAACACAGACACAATTTATAAAGGGAAAGGGAAAAGTTACAGGAATAAGACACGTACACAATATTTAAAGGAGTGAGGATAAATTTACAGGAATAAAACAGACCCAAATTTATAAAGGATCGAGGGAAAATTTATGGGAATAAAACACAGATGCAATATATAAAGGAGAAAGGGAAACGTTGTGGGAATAAAACAAAAAAGCCATTTATAGAGAAGCGAGCAAATGTTACGGGAATAATACAGACACAATTTTGAAAGGAGTAAGGGAAATGTTATCGGAATAAAGCAAAGACAAAATATAAAGGCGTGTGGTAAATATTACCGGAATAAAACACAGATAGAATATATAAAGGCATGAGGGAAATATTACGGGAATAAGGCACAGACACAATTAAAATAAAGAGAAGGAAAAGTTATGTGAATAAAACACAGATACAGTTTTCAAAGGAGTGAGGGGACATGTACGGGAATAAAATCCAGACTCAATATATAAAGGCGTGATGGAAATATTACTGGAATTAAACACAGACACAATTTAAAGAGGCGGGAGGAAATATTACAGGAATAAAACACATACTGTTTACAAAGGAGTGAGGAGAAAGTTACGGGTATAAAACAGACATAAAATATAAAGGGGCAAAGGAATCGAAACTTGAAAAATAAACAGACACAATTTTTAAAGGGAAAGGGAAAAGTTACGAGAATAAAACAGAGGCACAATTTATAAAGGGGCCAGGGAATTTTTACAGGAATAAAACACACACACAGTTTATAAAGAGCGAGGGTAACTTTACAGGAATAAAAAAAAACAGACACAATTTAAATAGCGGAGAAGAAATGTTTCGGGAAGAATACACAGATACAGTTTACAAAGGAGTGAGGGGAAAGTTACAGGAATAAAACCAAGACGCATTATATAAAGGCATGTGGGAAATATAACGGGAATAAAACTCAGACACAATTTAAATTGGGGGCGGAAATGTTACGGGAATAAAACACACAGAAATTTTAGAAAGGAGTGAGGGGAAAGTTAGAGGAATAAAAAAAAAATACCCAAAATTTATAAACGCATGAGGGAAATACTACGGGTATAAAACAAATAGACAATTTAAGTAGGGTGGTGTGGTTGGAGGAAAGTTACGGGAATAAATCAGAGATACAGCTTACAAAGGAGTGAGGGAAAATTTATAGGAATAACACATAGACACAATATATAAAGGGGCAAAGGAAATATTAGGGTAATAAAATACAGATTCAATATAAATAGGGGGGTGGAAATGTTATGAGAATAAAACACAGACACAATATGTAAAGGGGGGAAGGAAACATTACGGGAATAAAACACAGACACAATTTAAATAGGGGGAGGAAATATTACGGAAATCAAACAGTTTACAAAGGAGTGAGGTGAAAGTTACGGGAATAAAACAGACATAAACTATAAAGGGACGAAGAAAAGGAAACTTGAAAAATAAACAGACACAATTTATAAAGGAGCGAGGGAAACATTACGGGAATAAAACACAGACACAATTAAAAAAGAGAAAGGGAAAAGTTACGGGAATAAGACACTGGCACAATTTATAAAGGGAAAGGGAAAAGTTACAGGAATAAGACACGTACACAATTTTTAAAGAGTGAGGGTAACTTTACAGGAATAAAAAACAGACACAATTTAAATTGTGGAGAGGAAATGTTACGGGAATAAAACAAAACTACAGTTTACAAAGGAGTAAGGGGAAAGTTACAGGAATAAAAATATACCCAAAATTTATAAAGGAGCGAAGAGAACGTGATGGGAAAAAAACACAGATACAATTTATAAAGACGTGAGGGAAATATTACGGGCTTAAAACACAGACACAATTTAAAGAGAGGGGTTGAAATGTTACGGGAATAAAGCACAGATGCAGTTTCCAAAGGAGTGAGGGGAAAGTTAGGGGAATAAAACAGACATAATTTATAAAGGGGTAAAGGAAACATTACTTGAAAAATAAAGAGACACAATTTATAAAGGTGCGAGGGAAACATTACGGGAATAAAACCCATACACAATTTATAAAGGGAAAGGGAAAGGTTACGGGAATAAACCACAGATAGAGTTTACAAAGGAGTGAGGGGAATGTTATGGGAATAAAACATAGACACAATATATAAAGGGGAAAAGGAAATATTACGGGAATAAAACACAGGCTCCATTTAAATAGGGCGGAGGAAAATTTACGGGAATAAAACAGATATACAGTTTACAAAGGAGTGAGGGGAAAGTTATTTGAATAAAACACAGTCACAATATATAAAGTGGCAAAGGAAATATTACAGGAATAAAACACAGACACAATTTAAATAGGGGGAGGAAATGTTACAGGAATAAAACACAGGTACAGTTTACAAAGGAGTGACGGGAAATTTAGGGGAATAAAACAGACATAATCTACAAAGGGGCGAATAAAACGCTACTTTAAAAATAAACAGACACAATTTATAAAGGGAAAGGGAAAAGTTAGGGAATAACCCACAGACACAATTTATAAAGTCGTGAGGGAAATATTACAGGAATAAAACACAGACACAATTTAAATAGTGGGGAGGAAATGTTACGGGAATAAAACACAGATACGGTTTAGAATGGAGTGACGGGAAATTTAGGGGAATAAAACAGACATAATCTACAAAGGGGCGAATAAAACGCTACTTTAAAAATAAACAGACACAATTTATAAAGGGAAAGGGAAAAGTTACGGGAATAAAACAGACACAATTGAAATAAAGGGGAGGAAATGTTATGGGAATAAAACACAGATACAGTTTTCAAAGGAGTGAGGGGAAAGTTACGGGAATAAAACGCAGACGCAAGATATAAAGGCGTGAGCCAAATATTATGGGAATAAACACAGACACAATTTAAATTGGGGGTGGAAATATTACGGGAATAAAACACAGAGACAGTTTACAAAGGAGTAAGGGGAAAGTTACAGGAAGAAAAAAATATCCATAATTTATAAAGGAGCAAAGAGAACGTGATGGGAATAAAACAAAGATACAATTTATAAAGATATGTGGGAAATATTACGGGATTAAAACACACACACAATTTAAAGAGGGGGGGTTGCAATGTTACGGGAATAAAGCACAGATACATTTTCCAAAGGATGAGGGGAAAGGTAGGGGAATAAAACAGACAAAATTTATAAAGGTGTAAAGGAAACGTTACTTGAAAAATAAACAGACACAATTTATAAAGGAGCGAGGGAAACATTACGAGAATAAAACACAGACACAATTTAAATAGGGCGGAGGAAATATTACCGTAATAAAATAGAGATATAGTTTCCAAAGGAGTGAGGGGAAAGTTATGGGAATAAAACACAGACACAATATATAAAGTGGCAAAAGAAATATTACAGGAATTAAACACAGACACAATATGTAAAGGGGCGAAGGAAATATGATGGGAATAAAACACAGGATACAGTTCACAAAGGAGTGAGGGGAAATTTAGGTGAATAATACAGACATAAACTATAAGGGGGCGAAGGAAACGCTACTTGAAAAATAAACAGACACAATTTATAAAGGGAAAGGAAAAAGTTACGGGAATAAACCACAGACACAATTTATAAAGGGAAAGGGAATAGTTACGGGAATAAAACACAGACACAATTTATAAAGGGAAAGGGAAAAGTTACAGGAATAAGACACGTACACAATATTTAAAGGAGTGAGGATAAATTTACAGGAATAAAACAGACCCAAATTTATAAAGGATCGAGGGAAAATTTATGGGAATAAAACACAGATGCAATATATAAAGGAGAAAGGGAAACGTTATGGGAATAAAACAAAAAAGCCATTTATAGAGAAGCGAGCAAATGTTACGGGAATAATACAGACACAATTTTGAAAGGAGTAAGGGAAATGTTATCGGAATAAAGCAAAGACAAAATATAAAGGCGTGTGGTAAATATTACCGGAATAAAACACAGATAGAATATATAAAGGCATGAGGGAAATATTACGGGTATAAGACACAGACACAATTAAAATAAAGAGAAGGAATAGTTATGTGAATTAAACACAGACACAGTTTTCAAAGGAGTGAGGAGACATTTACGGGAATAAAATCCAGACTCAATATACAAAGGCGTGATGGAAATATTACGGGAATAAAACACAGACACAATTTAAAGAGGCGGGAGGAAATATTACAGGAATAAAACACAGATACTGTTTACAAAGGAGTGAGGAGAAAGTTACGGGTATAAAACAGACATAAAATATAAAGGGGCAAAGGAATCGAAACTTGAAAAATAAACAGACACAATTTATAAAGGGAAAGGGAAAAGTTATGGGAATAAAACACAGGCACAATTTATAAAGGGGCCAGGGAATTTTTACCGGAATAAAACACACACACAGTTTATAATGAGCGAGGGTAACTTTACAGGAATAAAAAAAACCAGACACAATTTAAATAGCGGAGAAGAAATGTTTCAGGAAGAAAACACAGATACAGTTTACAGAGGAGTGAGGGGAAAGTTACAGGAATAAAACCCAGACGCATTATATAAAGGCATGTGGGAAATATAACGGGAATAAAACACAGACACAATTTAAATTGGGGGCGGAAATGTTACGGGAATAAAACACTCAGAAATTTTACAAAGGAGTGAGGGGAAAGTTAGAGGAATAAAAAAAAATACCCAAAATTTATAAACGCATGAGGGAAATACTACGGGTATAAAACAAATAGTCAATTTAAGTAGGGTGGTGGGGTTGGAGGAAAGTTACGGGAATAAATCAGAGATACAGCTTACAAATGAGTGAGGGAAAATTTAGAGGAATAAAACATAGACACAATATATAAAGGGGCAAAGGAAATATTAGGGTAATAAAACACTGATTCAATATAAATAGGGGGGTGGAAATTTTATGAGAATAAAACACAGACTCAATATGTAAAGGGGGAGAAGGAAATATTACGGGAATAAAACAGTTTACAAAGGAGTGAGGTGAAAGTTACGGGAATAAAACAGACATAAACTATAAAGGGACGAAGAAAAGGAAACTTGAAAAATAAACAGACACAATTTATAAAGGAGCGAGGGAAACATTACGGGAATAAAACACAGACACAATTAAAAAAGAGAAAGGGAAAAGTTACAGGAAATGTTACGGGAATAAAACAAAACTACAGTTTACAAAGGAGTAAGGGGAAAGTTACAGGAATAAAAATATACCCAAAATTTATAATGGAGCGAAGAGAACATGATGGGAAAAAAAACACATATACAATTTATAAAGATGTGAGGGAAATATTACGGGTTTAAAACACAGACACAATTTAAAGAGGGGGGTTGAAATGTTACGGGAAAAAGCACAGATGCAGTTTCCAAAGGAGTGAGGGGATAGTTAGGGGAATAAAACAGACATAATTTATAAAGGGGTAAAGGAAACATTACTTGAAAAATAAAGAGACACAATTTATAAAGGTGCGAGGGAAACATTACGGGAATGAAACCCAGACACAATTTATAAAGGGAAAGGGAAAGGTTACGGGAATAAACCACAGATAGAGTTTACAAAGGAGTGAGGGGAATGTTATGGGAATAAAACATAGACACAATATATAAAGGGGAAAAGGAAATATTACGGGAATAAAAAACAGGCTCCATTTAAATAGGGCGGAGGAAAATTTACGGGAATAAAACAGATATACAGTTTACAAAGGAGTGAGGGGAAAGTTATTTGAATAAAACACGGTCACAATATATAAAGTGGCAAAGGAAATATTACAGGAATAAAACACAGACACAATTTAAATAGGGGGAGGAAATGTTACAGGAATAAAACACAGGTACAGTTTACAAAGGAGTGACGGGAAATTTAGGGGAATAAAACAGACATAATCTACAAAGGGGCGAATAAAACGCTATTTTAAAAATAAACAGACACAATTTATAAAGGGTAAGGGAAAAGTTAGGGAATAACCCACAGACACAATTTATAAAGTCGTGAGGGAAATATTACAGGAATAAAACAGAGACACAATTTAAATAGTGGGGAGGAAATGTCACGGGAATAAAACACAGATACGGTTTAGAATGGAGTGACGGGAAATTTAGGGGAATAAAACAGACATAATCTACAAAGGGGCGTATAAAACGCTACTTTAAAAATAAACAGACACAATTTATAAAGGGAAAGGGAAAAGTTACGGGAATAAAACACAGACACAATTGAAATAAACGGGAGGAAATGTTATGGGAATAAAACACAGATACAGTTTTCAAAGGAGTGAGGGGAAAGTTACGGGAATAAAACACAGACGCAATATATAAAGGCGTGAGCCAAATATTATGGGAATAAACACAGACACAATTTAAATTGGGGGTGGAAATATTACGGGAATAAAACACAGAGACAGTTTACAAAGGAGTGAGGGGAAAGTTATGGGAATAAAACACAGACACAATATATAAAGGGGGAAAGTAAATATACAGGAATAAAACACAGACACAATATGTCAAGTGGACGAAGGAAATATTACGGGAATAAAAGTCAGACATAATTAAAATAGGGGAGGGGAAATGTTACGGGAATTATACACAGATACAGTTTTCAAAGGATTGAGGGGAAATTTAAGGGAATAAAACGCAGACGCAATATATAGAGGTGTGATGGAAATATTATGGGAATATACACAGACACAATTTAAATTGGGATAGTATATGTTACAGGAATAAAACACAGTGACAGTTTACAAAGGTGTGACGGGAAAGTTATGGGAATAAAACACAGACACAATATATAAAGGGGCAAAGTAAATATACAGGAATAAAACACAGACGCAATATTTCAAGGGGATGAAGGAAATATTACTGGAATAAAACACAGACACAATTAAAATAGGGGAGAGGAAATGTTACGGGAATAAAACACAGATACAGTTCACAAAGGAGTGAGGGGAAAGTTAAGGGAATTAAAAAATACCCAAAATTTATAAAGGATCGAGTAGAACATTATGTGAAGAAAACACAGATACAATTTATAAAGGCGTGAGTGAAATATTACGGGAATAAAGCACAGACACAATTTAAATTGGGGGAGGAAAGGTTACGGGAATAAAATAAAGAGACAGTTTACAAAGGAGTAAGGGGAAGGTTAGTGGAATAAAGAATACCCAAAATTTATAAAGGGATGAGGGAAATTTGACGGGTATAAAATAAAGACAAAATTTAAATAGGGGAGGGGGGGGAGAAAATTTTACCGCAATAAAACAGATATACAATTTACAAAGGAGTGAGGTGAAATTTATGAGGATAAAAGACGGACACAATATATAAATGGGCAAAGGAAATATTACAGGAATAAAACACAGACACAATATGTAAAGGGGGTGAAGGATATATTACAGGAATAAAACACACTCACAATTTAAAGCGGGGGGAGGGAACGTTACGGGAAAAAATCACAGATACAGTTTACAAAGGAGTGAGGGGAAAGTAACAGGAATAAAACCGAGACGCATTTTATAAAGGCATGTGGGAAATATTATGGGAATAAAACACAGACACAATTTAAATAGGGGGGAGGAAATGTTATGGGAATAAAACACAGACACAATATGTAAAGGGGGTGAAGAAAATATTACGGGAATAAAACACAGACACAATTTAATAGGGGGGGAGGAAATATTACGGGAATAAAACACAAATACAGTCTTCAAAGGAGTGAGGTGAATGTTATGGGAATAAAACAGACATAAACTATAAAGGGGCTAAGGAAACGAAACTTGAAAAATAAACAGACAGTTTTTAAGGTGCGAGGGAAACATTACGGGAATAAAACACAGACACAATTAAAAAAGGGAAAGGGAAAAGTTACGGAAATAAAACACAGGCACAATTTATAAAGGGGCCAGGGAATTTTTCCGGAATAAAACACAAACAGAGTTTATAAAGAGCGAGGGTAACTTTACAGGAATAAAAAAAAACAGACACAATTTAAATTGCGGAGAGGAAATGTTACGGGAATAAAACAAAACTACAGTTTACAAAGGAGTAAGGGGAAAGATATGGGAATGAAACAGACACAATTTATAAAGGTGCGAGGGAAACATTACGGGAATAAAACACAGACACAATTTATAAAGGGGCAAAGGAAGTATTACAGGAAGAAAACACAGACACAATATTTAAAGGGGGCGAAGGAAATATTACGGGAGTAAAACAGAGACACACTTAAAATAGGGGGAGGAAATGTTACGGGAATAAAACAGAGATACAGTTTACAAAGGAGTTAGGGGAAAGTTATGGGAATAAAACAGACACAATATATAAAGGAGGCGAAGGAAATATTACCGGAATAAAAGACAGACACAAATTAAATAGGGGGGTGGACACTTTACGGGAATAAAACACAGACACAATATGTAAAGTGGGTGATGGAAATTTTTTTTCTTTGGCTTGGCTTCGCGGACGAAGATTTATGGAGGGGGTAAAAAGTCCACGTCAGCTGCAGGCTCGTTTGTGGCTGACAAGTCCGATGCGGGACAGGCAGACACGATTGAAGCGGTTGCAGGGGAAAATTGGTTGGTTGGGGTTGGGTGTTGGGTTTTTCCTCCTTTGCCTTTTGTCAGTGAGGTGGGCTCTGCGGTCTTCTTCAAAGGAGGTTGCTGCCCGCCAAACTGTGAGGCGCCAAGATGCACGGTTTGAGGCGTTATCAGCCCACTGGCGGTGGTCAATGTGGCAGGCACCAAGAGATTTCTTTAGACAGTCCTTGTACCTTTTCTTTGGTGCACCTCTGTCACGGTGGCCAGTGGAGAGCTCGCCATATAACAGGATCTTGGGAAGGCGATGGTCCTCCATTCTGGAGACGTGACCCATCCAGCGCAGCTGGATCTTCAGCAGCGTGGACTCGATGCTGTCGACCTCTGCCATCTTGAGTACTTCGACGTTAGGGGTGTAAGCGCTCCAATGGATGTTGAGGATGGAGCAGAGACAACGCTGGTGGAAGCGTTCTAGGAGCCGTAGGTGGTGCCGGTAGAGGACCCATGATTCAGAGCCGAACAGGAGTGTGGGTATGACAACGGCTCTGTATACGCTTATCTTTGTGAGGTTTTTCAGTTGGTTGTTTTTCCAGACTCTTTTGTGTAGTCTTCCAAAGGCGCTATTTGCCTTGGCAAGTCTGTTGTCTATCTCATTGTCGATCCTTGCATCTGATGAAATGGTGCAGCCGAGATAGGTAAACTGGTTGACCGTTTTGAGTTTTGTGTGCCCGATGGAGATGTGGGGGGGGGCTGGTAGTCATGGTGGGGAGCTGGCTGATGGAGGACCTCAGTTTTCATCAGGCTGACGGGTGTTTTATTACGGGAATAAAACACAGACACTAATTAAATAGGGGAGAGGAAATGTTACGGGAATAAAACACAGATGCAGTTTACAAAGGAGTGAGGGGAAAGTTACGGGAATAACAAAATACCCAAACTTTATAAAGGAGGGAGTAGAATATTACGTGAATAAAACACAGACACAATTTAAATAGTGGGGAGGAAATGTTACGGGAATAAAACACAGATACAGTTTACAAAGGAATGAGGGGAATTTAGGGTAATAAAACAGACATAATCTATAAAGGGGCGAAGGAAATGCTACTTGAAAAATAAACAGACACAGTTTATAAAGGGAAAGGGAAAAGTTACGGGAATAAAACACAGACACATTTTAAATAAGGGTGAGGAAATGTTATGGGAATAAAATACTGATACTGTTTTCAAGGGAGTGAGGGGAAAGTTACGGGAATAAAACCCAGACGCAACATATAATGGCATGAGGGAAATATTACGGTAATAAACACAGACCCAATTTAAATTGGGGGAGGAAGTGTTACGGGAATAAAAAACATAGACAGTTCACAAAGGAGTGAGGGGAGAGTTACAGGAATAAAACATACCCAAAATTTAGAAAGGCATGAGGGAAAAGTTACGGGTATAAAACAAAACACAATTAAAATTGTGGGGGATGAAATGTTACGGGAATAAAACACAGAGACAGTTTTCAGATGATTGAGGGGAAAGTTAAGGGAATAAAAGAGACAAACTATAAAGGGGCGAAGGAAACAAAACTTGAAAAATAAACAGACACAATTTATAAAGGTGCGAGGGACACATTAAGGGAATAAAACACAGACACAATTTATAAAGGGAAAGGATAACGTTACAGGAATATACCACAGACACAATTTATAAAGGGAAAGGGAAATTATACGGAAATAAAGCACAGGCACAATTTATAAAAGGGGCAGGGAATTTTTACAGGAATAAAAAAACACATACAGTTTATAAAGAGCGTGGGTAACTTTACAGGAATATAAAACAGCCACAATTTAAATAGCGGAGAGGAAATGCTATGGGAATAAAACAAAAATACAGTTTACAAAGGAGTAAGGGTAAAGTTACAGAAATAAAAATATACCCAAAATTTATAAAGGAGCGAAGAGAACGTTATGGGAATAAAGCACAGATACATTTTATAAAGACATGAGGGAAAAATTAAGGGATTAAAACACAGACACAATTTAAAGAGGGGGGTTGAAATGTTACGGGAAGAAAGCACAGATGCAGTTTTCAAAGAAGTGAAGGGAAAGTTAGGGGAATAAAACAGACATAATGTATAAAGGGGTAAAAGAAACGTTACCTGAAAAATAAACATACACAATTTATAAAGGTGCGAGGGAAACATTACGGGAATAAAACCCAGACACAATTTATAAAGGGAAAGGGAAAAGTTACGGAAATAAAACACAGACACAATTAATAAAGGCGCCTGGGATATTTTACTGGAATAAAACACACACACAATTTATAAGGGGAAAGGGAAAAGATACGGGAATAAAACACAGACACAATTTATAAAGGGAAAGGGAAAAGTTACAGGAATAATAAACGTAGACAATTTTTAAAGGAGTGAGGATAAATTTACAGGAATAAAACAGATCCAAATTTATAAAGGATCGAGGGAAAATTTATGGGAAGAAAACACAGACGCAATTTATAAAGGAGCAAGGGAAACGTTATGGGAATGAAACAAAAAAACAATTTATCATGAAGCGAGCCAATGTTACGGGAATAATACAGACACAATTTTGAAAGGAGTAAGGGAAATGTTATCGGAATAAAGCAAAGACAAAATATAAAGGCATGTGGTAAATATTACTGGATTAAAACACAGACACAATTTATAAAGGGGAGAGTAAAAGTTACGTGAATAAAACACAGACACAACATATAAGGCATGAGGGAAATATTATGGGAAAAAAACACAGGCGCAATTAAAATAAAGGGAAGGAAAATTTATGGGAATAAAACACAGATACAGTTTTCAAAGGAGTGAGGGGACATTTACGGGAATAAAATCCAGACTCAATATATAAAGGCGTGAGGGAAATATTATGGGAATAAAACACAGATACAATTTAAAGAGGGGGGAGGAAATATTACGGGAATAAAACACAGATACAGTTTACAAAGGAGTGAGGTGAAAGTTACACGTAGAAAACAGACATAAAATATAAAGGGGCGAAGGAAACATTACTTGAAAAATAAACAGACAGAATTTATAAAGGTGCGAGGGAAACATTACGGGAATAAAACCCAGACACAATTTATAAAGGGAAAGGGAAAGGTTACGGGAATAAACCACAGATAGAGTTTACAAAGGAGTGAGGGGAATGTTATGGGAATAAAACATAGACACAATATATAAAGGGGAAAAGGAAATATTACGGGAATAAAACACAGGCTCCATTTAAATAGGGTGGAGGAAAATTTACGGGAATAAAACAGATATACAGTTTACAAAGGAGTGAGGGGAAAGTTATTTGAATAAAACACAGTCACAATATATAAAGTGGCAAAGGAAATATTACAGGAATAAAACACAGACACAATTTAAATAGGGAGAGGAAATGTTACAGGAATAAAACACAGGTACAGTTTACAAAGGAGTGACGGGAAATTTAGGGGAATAAAACAGACATAATTTACAAAGGGGCGAATAAAACGCTACTTTAAAAATAAACAGACACAATTTATAAAGGGAAAGGGAAAAGTTAGGGAATAACCCACAGACACAATTTATAAAGTCGTGAGGGAAATATTACAGGAATAAAACACAGACACAATTTAAATAGTGGGGAGGAAATGTTACGGGAATAAAACACAGATACGGTTTAGAATGGAGTGACGGGAAATTTAGGGGAATAAAACAGACATAATCTACAAAGGGGCGAATAAAACGCTACTTTAAAAATAAACAGACACAATTTATAAAGGGAAACGGAAAATTACGGGAATAAAACACAGACACAATTGAAATAAAGGGGAGGAAATGTTATGGGAATAAAACACAGATACAGTTTATAAAGAAGTGAGGGGAAAGTTACGGGAATAAAACACAGACACAATATATAAAGGCGTGAGCCAAATATTATGGGAAAAAAACACAGACTCAATTTAAATTGGGGGTGGAAATGTTACGGGAATAAAACACAGAGACAGTTTACAAAGGAGTAAAGGGAAAGTTACAGGAAGAAAAAAATATCCATAATTTATAAAGGAGCAAAGAGAACGTGATGGGAATAAAACAAAGATACAATTTATAAAGATATGTGGGAAATATTACGGGATTAAAACACACACACAATTTAAAGAGGGGGGTTGCAATGTTACGGGAATAAAGCACAGATACATTTTCCAAAGGAGTGAGGGGAAAGTTAGGGGAATAAAACAGACAAAATTTATAAAGGTGTAAAGGAAACGTTACTTGAAAAATAAACAGACACAATTTATAAAGGAGCGAGTGAAACATTACGAGAATAAAACACAGACACAATATAAATAGGGCGGAGGAAATATTACTGTAATAAAATAGAGATATAGTTTCCAAAGGAGTGAGGGGAAAGTTATGGGAATAAAACACAGACACAATATATAAAGTGGCAAAAGAAATATTACAGGAATTAAACACAGACACAATATGTAAAGGGGCGAAGGAAATATGATGGGAATAAAACACAGGATACAGTTCACAAAGGAGTGAGGGGAAATTTAGGTGAATAATACAGACATAAACTATAAGGGGGGCGAAGGAAACGCTACTTGAAAAATAAACAGACACAATTTATAAAGGGAAAGGAAAAAGTTACAGGAATAAACCACAGACACAATTTATAAAGGGAAAGGGAATAGTTACGGGAATAAAACACAGACACAATTTATAAAGGGAAAGGGAAAAGTTACAGGAATAAGACACGTACACAATATTTAAAGGAGTGAGGATAAATTTACAGGAATAAAACAGACCCAAATTTATAAAGGATCGAGGGAAAATTTATGGGAATAAAACACAGATGCAATATATAAAGGAGAAAGGGAAACGTTGTGGGAATAAAACAAAAAAGCCATTTATAGAGAAGCGAGCAAATGTTACGGGAATAATACAGACACAATTTTGAAAGGAGTAAGGGAAATGTTATCGGAATAAAGCAAAGACAAAATATAAAGGCGTGTGGTAAATATTACCGGAATAAAACACAGATACAATATATAAAGGCATGAGGGAAATGTTACGGGAATAAGGCACAGACACAATTAAAATAAAGAGAAGGAAAAGTTATGTGAATAAAACACAGATACAGTTTTCAAAGGAGTGAGGGGACATGTACGGGAATAAAATCCAGACTCAATATATAAAGGCGTGATGGAAATATTACTGGAATAAAACACAGACACAATTTAAAGAGGCGGGAGGAAATATTACAGGAATAAAACACATACTGTTTACAAAGGAGTGAGGAGAAAGTTACGGGTATAAAACAGACATAAAATATAAAGGGGCAAAGGAATCGAAACTTGAAAAATAAACAGACACAATTTTTAAAGGGAAAGGGAAAAGTTACGGGAATAAAACAGAGGCACAATTTATAAAGGGGCCAGGGAATTTTTACAGGAATAAAACACACACACAGTTTATAAAGAGCGAGGGTAACTTTACAGGAATAAAAAAAAACAGACACAATTTAAATAGCGGAGAAGAAATGTTTCGGGAAGAATACACAGATACAGTTTACAAAGGAGTGAGGGGAAAGTTACAGGAATAAAACCCAGACGCATTATATAAAGGCATGTGGGAAATATAACGGGAATAAAACTCAGACACAATTTAAATTGGGGGCGGAAATGTTACGGGAATAAAACACACAGAAATTTTAGAAAGGAGTGAGGGGAAAGTTAGAGGAATAAAAAAAAATACCCAAAATTTATAAACGCATGAGGGAAATACTACGGGTATAAAACAAATAGACAATTTAAGTAGGGTGGTGTGGTTGGAGGAACGTTACGGGAATAAATCAGAGATACAGCTTACAAAGGAGTGAGGGAAAATTTATAGGAATAACACATAGACACAATATATAAAGGGGCAAAGGAAATATTAGGGTAATAAAACACAGATTCAATATAAATAGGGGGGTGGAAATGTTATGAGAATAAAACACAGACACAATATGTAAAGGGGGGAAGGAAACATTACGGGAATAAAACACAGACACAATTTAAATAGGGGGGAGGAAATATTACGGAAATCAAACAGTTTACAAAGGAGTGAGGTGAAAGTTACGGGAATAAAACAGACATAACTATAAAGGGACGAAGAAAAGGAAACTTGAAAAATAAACAGACACAATTTATAAAGGAGCGAGGGAAACATTACGGGAATAAAACACAGACCCAATTAAAAAAGAGAAAGGGAAAAGTTACGGGAATAAGACACTGGCACAATTTATAAAGGGGCCAGGGAATTTTTACCGGAATAAAACACACACACAGTTTATAAAGAGCGAGGGTAACTTTACAGGAATAAAAAAAAACACAGACACAATTTAAATAGCGGAGAAGAAATGTTTCGGGAAGAAAACACAGATACAGTTAACAACGGAGTGAGGGGAAAGTTACAGGAATAAAACCCAGACGCATTATATAAAGGCATGTGGGAAATATAACGGGAATAAAACTCAGACACAATTTAAATTGGGGGCGGAAATGTTACGGGAATAAAACACACAGAAATTTTACAAAGGAGTGAGGGGAAAGTTAGAGGAATAAAAAAAAATACCCAAAATTTATAAACGCATGAGGGAAATACTACGGGTATAAAACAAATAGACAATTTAAGTAGGGTGGTGGGGTTGGAGGAAAGTTACGGGAATAAATCAGAGATACAGCTTACAAAGGAGTGAGGGAAAATTTATAGGAATAACACATAGACACAATATATAAAGGGGCAAAGGAAATATTAGGGTAATAAAACACAGACTCAATATAAATAGGGGGGTGGAAATGTTATGAGAATAAAACACAGACACAATATGTAAAGGGGGGAAGGAAATATTACGGGAATAAAACACAGACACAATTTAAATAGGGGGGAGGAAATATTACGGAAATCAAACAGTTTACAAAGGAGTGAGGTGAAAGTTACGGGAATAAAACAGACATAAACTATAAAGGGACGAAGAAAAGGAAACTTGAAAAATAAACAGACACAATTTATAAAGGAGCGAGGGAAACATTACGGGAATAAAACACAGACACAATTAAAAAATAGAAAGGGAAAAGTTACGGGAATAAGACACTGGCACAATTTATAAAGGGAAAGGGAAAAGTTACAGGAATAAGACACGTACACAATTTTTAAAGAGTGAGGGTAACTTTACAGGAATAAAAAACAGACACAATTTAAATTGTGGAGAGGAAATGTTACGGGAATAAAACAAAACTACAGTTTACAAAGGAGTAAGGGGAAAGTTACAGGAATAAAAATATACCCAAAATTTATAAAGGAGCGAAGAGAACGTGATGGGAAAAAAACACAGATACAATTTATAAAGACGTGAGGGAAATATTACGTGTTTAAAACACAGACACAATTTAAAGAGGGGGGTTGAAAGGTTACGGGAAAAAGCACAGATGCAGTTTCCAAAGGAGTGAGGGGATAGTTAGGGGAATAAAACAGACACAATTTATAAAGGGGTAAAGGAAACATTACTTGAAAAATAAAGAGACACAATTTATAAAGGTGCGAGGGAAACATTACGGGAATAAAACCAATACACAATTTATAAAGGGAAAGGGAAAGGTTACGGGAATAAACCACAGATAGAGTTTACAAAGGAGTGAGGGGAATGTTATGGGAATAAAACATAGACACAATATATAAAGGGGAAAAGGAAATATTACGGGAATAAAACACAGGCTCCATTTAAATAGGGCGGGGGAAAATTTACGGGAATAAAACAGATATACAGTTTACAAAGGAGTGAGGGGAAAGTTATTTGAATAAAACACAGTCACAATATATAAAGTGGCAAAGGAAATATTACAGGAATAAAACACAGACACAATTTAAATAGGGGGAGGAAATGTTACAGGAATAAAACACAGGTACAGTTTACAAAGGAGTGACGGGAAATTTAGGGGAATAAAACAGACATAATCTACAAAGGGGCGAATAAAACGCTACTTTAATTAAACAGACACAATTTATAAAGGGAAAGGGAAAAGTTAGGGAATAATCCACAGACACAATTTATAAAGTCGTGAGGGAAATATTACAGGAATAAAACACAGACACAATTTAAATAGTGGGGAGGAAATGTTACGGGAATAAAACACAGATACGGTTTAGAATGGAGTGACGGGAAATTTAGGGGAATAAAACAGACATAATCTACAAAGGGGCGAATAAAACGCTACTTTAAAAATAAAGAGACACAATTTATAAAGGGAAAGGGAAAAGTTACGGGAATAAAACAGACACAATTGAAATAAAGGGGAGGAAATGTTATGGGAATAAAACACAGATACAGTTTTCAAAGGAGTGAGGGGAAAGTTACGGGAATAAAACGCAGACGCAAGATATAAAGGCGTGAGCCAAATATTATGGGAATAAACACAGACACAATTTAAATTGGGGGTGGAAATATTACGGGAATAAAACACAGAGACAGTTTACAAAGGAGTAAGGGGAAAGTTACAGGAAGAAAAAAATATCCATAATTTATAAAGGAGCAAAGAGAACGTGATGGGAATAAAACAAAGACACAATTTATAAAGATATGTGGGAAATATTACGGGATTAAAACACACACACAATTTAAAGAGGGGGGGTTGCAATGTTACGGGAATAAAGCACAGATACATTTTCCAAAGGATGAGGGGAAAGTTAGGGGAATAAAACAGACAAAATTTATAAAGGTGTAAAGGAAACGTTACTTGAAAAATAAACAGACACAATTTATAAAGGAGCGAGGGAAACATTACGAGAATAAAACACAGACACAATTTAAATAGGGCGGAGGAAATATTACCGTAATAAAATAGAGATATAGTTTCCAAAGGAGTGAGGGGAAAGTTATGGGAATAAAACACAGACACAATATATAAAGTGGCAAAAGAAATATTACAGGAATTAAACACAGACACAATATGTAAAGGGGCGAAGGAAATATGATGGGAATAAAACACAGGATACAGTTCACAAAGGAGTGAGGGGAAATTTAGGTGAATAATACAGACATAAACTATAAGGGGGCGAAGGAAACGCTACTTGAAAAATAAACAGACACAATTTATAAAGGGAAAGGAAAAAGTTACGGGAATAAACCACAGACACAATTTATAAAGGGAAAGGGAATAGTTACGGGAATAAAACACAGACACAATTTATAAAGGGAAAGGGAAAAGTTACAGGAATAAGACACGTACACAATATTTAAAGGAGTGAGGATAAATTTACACGAATAAAACAGACCCAAATTTATAAAGGATCGAGGGAAAATTTATGGGAATAAAACACAGATGCAATATATAAAGGAGAAGGGGAAACGTTATGGGAATAAAACAAAAAAGCCATTTATAGAGAAGCGAGCAAATGTTACGGGAATAATACAGACACAATTTTGAAAGGAGTAAGGGAAATGTTATCGGAATAAAGCAAAGACAAAATATAAAGGCGTGTGGTAAATATTACCGGAATAAAACACAGATAGAATATATAAAGGCATGAGGGAAATATTACGGGTATAAGACACAGACACAATTAAAATAAAGAGAAGGAAAAGTTATGTGAATTAAACACAGACACAGTTTTCAAAGGAGTGAGGAGACATTTAGGGGAATAAAATCCAGACTCAATATACAAAGGCGTGATGGAAATATTACGGGAATAAAACACAGACACAATTTAAAGAGGCGGGAGGAAATATTACAGGAATAAAACACAGATACTGTTTACAAAGGAGTGAGGAGAAAGTTACGGGTATAAAACAGACATAAAATATAAAGGGGCAAAGGAATCGAAACTTGAAAAATAAACAGACACAATTTATAAAGGGAAAGGGAAAAGTTATGGGAATAAAACACAGGCACAATTTATAAAGGGGCCAGGGAATTTTTACCGGAATAAAACACACACACAGTTTATAATGAGCGAGGGTAACTTTACAGGAATAAAAAAAACCAGACACAATTTAAATAGCGGAGAAGAAATGTTTCAGGAAGAAAACACAGATACAGTTTACAGAGGAGTGAGGGGAAAGTTACAGGAATAAAACCCAGACGCATTATATAAAGGCATGTGGGAAATATAACGGGAATAAAACACAGACACAATTTAAATTGGGGACGGAAATGTTACGGGAATAAAACACACAGAAATTTTACAAAGGAGTGAGGGGAAAGTTAGAGGAATAAAAAAAAATACCCAAAATTTATAAACGCATGAGGGAAATACTACGGGTATAAAACAAATAGTCAATTTAAGTAGGGTGGTGGGGTTGGAGGAAAGTTACGGGAATAAATCAGAGATACAGCTTACAAATGAGTGAGGGAAAATTTAGAGGAATAAAACATAGACACAATATATAAAGGGGCAAAGGAAATATTAGGGTAATAAAACACTGATTCAATATAAATAGGGGGGTGGAAATTTTATGAGAATAAAACACAGACTCAATATGTAAAGGGGGAGAAGGAAATATTACGGGAATAAAACAGTTTACAAAGGAGTGAGGTGAAAGTTACGGGAATAAAACAGACATAAACTATAAAGGGACGAAGAAAAGGAAACTTGAAAAATAAACAGACACAATTTATAAAGGAGCGAGGGAAACATTACGGGAATAAAACACAGACACAATTAAAAAAGAGAAAGGGAAAAGTTACAGGAAATGTTACGGGAATAAAACAAAACTACAGTTTACAAAGGAGTAAGGGGAAAGTTACAGGAATAAAAATATACCCAAAATTTATAATGGAGCGAAGAGAACATGATGGGAAAAAAAACACATATACAATTTATAAAGACGTGAGGGAAATATTACGGGTTTAAAACACAGACACAATTTAAAGAGGGGGGTTGAAATGTTACGGGAAAAAGCACAGATGCAGTTTCCAAAGGAGTGAGGGGATAGTTAGGGGAATAAAACAGACATAATTTATAAAGGGGTAAAGGAAACATTACTTGAAAAATAAAGAGACACAATTTATAAAGGTGCGAGGGAAACATTACGTGAATAAAACCCAGACACAATTTATAAAGGGAAAGGGAAAGGTTACGGGAATAAACCACAGATAGAGTTTACAAAGGAGTGAGGGGAATGTTATGGGAATAAAACATAGACACAATATATAAAGGGGAAAAGGAAATATTACGGGAATAAAAAACAGGCTCCATTTAAATAGGGCGGAGGAAAATTTACGGGAATAAAACAGATATACAGTTTACAAAGGAGTGAGGGGAAAGTTATTTGAATAAAACACGGTCACAATATATAAAGTGGCAAAGGAAATATTACAGGAATAAAACACAGACACAATTTAAATAGGGGGAGGAAATGTTACAGGAATAAAACACAGGTACAGTTTACAAAGGAGTGACGGGAAATTTAGGGGAATAAAACAGACATAATCTACAAAGGGGCGAATAAAACGCTATTTTAAAAATAAACAGACACAATTTATAAAGGGTAAGGGAAAAGTTAGGGAATAACCCACAGACACAATTTATAAAGTCGTGAGGGAAATATTACAGGAATAAAACAGAGACACAATTTAAATAGTGGGGAGGAAATGTCACGGGAATAAAACACAGATACGGTTTAGAATGGAGTGACGGGAAATTTAGGGGAATAAAACAGACATAATCTACAAAGGGGCGTATAAAACGCTACTTTAAAAATAAACAGACACAATTTATAAAGGGAAAGGGAAAAGTTACGGGAATAAAACACAGACACAATTGAAATAAACGGGAGGAAATGTTATGGGAATAAAACACAGATACAGTTTTCAAAGGAGTGAGGGGAAAGTTACGGGAATAAAACACAGACACAATTAAAAAAGGGAAAGGGAAAAGTTACGGAAATAAAACACAGGCACAATTTATAAAGGGGCCAGGGAATTTTTCCGGAATAAAACACAAACAGAGTTTATAAAGAGCGAGGGTAACTTTACAGGAATAAAAAAAACAGACACAATTTAAATTGCGGAGAGGAAATGTTACGTGAATAAAACAAAACTACAGTTTACAAAGGAGTAAGGGGAAAGATATGGGAATGAAACAGACACAATTTATAAAGGTGCGAGGGAAACATTACGGGAATAAAACACAGACACAATTTATAAAGGGGCAAAGGAAGTATTACAGGAAGAAAACACAGACACAATATTTAAAGGGGGCGAAGGAAATATTACGGGAGTAAAACAGAGACACACTTAAAATAGGGGGAGGAAATGTTACGGGAATAAAACAGAGATACAGTTTACAAAGGAGTTAGGGGAAAGTTATGGGAATAAAACAGACACAATATATAAAGGAGGCGAAGTAAATATTACCGGAATAAAAGACAGACACAAATTAAATAGGGGGGTGGACACTTTACGGGAATAAAACACAGACACAATATGTAAAGTGGGTGATGGAAATTTTTTTTCTTTGGCTTGGCTTCGCGGACGAAGATTTATGGAGGGGGTAAAAAGTCCACGTCAGCTGCAGGCTCGTTTGTGGCTGACAAGTCCGATGCGGGACAGGCAGACACGATTGAAGCGGTTGCAGGGGAAAATTGGTTGGTTGGGGTTGGGTGTTGGGTTTTTCCTCCTTTGCCTTTTGTCAGTGAGGTGGGCTCTGCGGTCTTCTTCAAAGGAGGTTGCTGCCCGCCAAACTGTGAGGCGCCAAGATGCACGGTTTGAGGCGTTATCAGCCCACTGGCGGTGGTCAATGTGGCAGGCACCAAGAGATTTCTTTAGACAGTCCTTGTACCTTTTCTTTGGTGCACCTCTGTCACGGTGGCCAGTGGAGAGCTCGCCATATAACAGGATCTTGGGAAGGCGATGGTCCTCCATTCTGGAGACGTGACCCATCCAGCGCAGCTGGATCTTCAGCAGCGTGGACTCGATGCTGTCGACCTCTGCCATCTTGAGTACTTCGACGTTAGGGGTGTAAGTGCTCCAATGGATGTTGAGGATGGAGCAGAGACAACGCTGGTGGAAGCGTTCTAGGTGGTGCCGGTAGAGGACCCATGATTCGGAGCCGAACAGGAGTGTGGGTATGACAACGGCTCTGTATACGCTTATCTTTGTGAGGTTTTTCAGTTGGTTGTTTTTCCACACTCTTTTGTGTAGTCTTCCAAAGGCGCTATTTGCCTTGGCAAGTCTGTTGTCTATCTCATTGTCGATCCTGGCATCTGATGAAATGGTGCAGCCGAGATAGGTAAACTGGTTGACCGTTTTGAGTTTTGTGTGCCCGATGGAGATGTGGGGGGGGGGGCTGGTAGTCATGGTGGGGAGCTGGCTGATGGAGGACCTCAGTTTTCATCAGGCTGACGGGTGTTTTATTACGGGAATAAAACACAGACACTAATTAAATAGGGGAGAGGAAATGTTACGGGAATAAAACACAGATGCAGTTTACAAAGGAGTGAGGGGAAAGTTACGGGAATAACAAAATACCCAAACTTTATAAAGGAGGGAGTAGAATATTACGTGAATAAAACACAGACACAATTTAAATAGTGGGGAGGAAATGTTACGGGAATAAAACACAGATACAGTTTACAAAGGAATGAGGGGAATTTAGGGTAATAAAACAGACATAATCTATAAAGGGGCGAAGGAAATGCTACTTGAAAAATAAACAGACACAGTTTATAAAGGGAAAGGGAAAAGTTACGGGAATAAAACACAGACACATTTTAAATAAGGGTGAGGAAATGTTATGGGAATAAAATACTGAGACTGTTTTCAAGGGAGTGAGGGGAAAGTTACGGGAATAAAACCCAGACGCAACATATAATGGCATGAGGGAAATATTACGGTAATAAACACAGACCCAATTTAAATTGGGGGAGGAAGTGTTACGGGAATAAAAAACATAGACAGTTTACAAAGGAGTGAGGGGAGAGTTACAGGAATAAAACATACCCAAAATTTAGAAAGGCATGAGGGAAAAGTTACGGGTATAAAACAAAACACAATTAAAATTGTGGGGGATGAAATGTTACGGGAATAAAACACAGAGACAGTTTTCAGATGATTGAGGGGAAAGTTAAGGGAATAAAAGAGACAAACTATAAAGGGGCGAAGGAAACAAAACTTGAAAAATAAACAGACACAATTTATAAAGGTGCAAGGGACACATTAAGGGAATAAAACACAGACACAATTTATAAAGGGAAAGGATAACGTTACAGGAATATACCACAGACACAATTTATAAAGGGAAAGGGAAATTATACGGAAATAAAGCACAGGCACAATTTATAAAAGGGGCAGGGAATTTTTACAGGAATAAAAAAACACATACAGTTTATAAAGAGCGTGGGTAACTTTACAGGAATATAAAACAGCCACAATTTAAATAGCGGAGAGGAAATGCTATGGGAATAAAACAAAAATACAGTTTACAAAGGAGTAAGGGTAAAGTTACAGAAATAAAAATATACCCAAAATTTATAAAGGAGCGAAGAGAACGTTATGGGAATAAAGCACAGATACATTTTATAAAGACATGAGGGAAAAATTACGGGATTAAAACACAGACACAATTTAAAGAGGGGGGTTGAAATGTTACGGGAAGAAAGCACAGATGCAGTTTTCAAAGAAGTGAAGGGAAAGTTAGGGGAATAAAACAGACATAATGTATAAAGGGGTAAAAGAAACGTTACCTGAAAAATAAACATACACAATTTATAAAGGTGCGAGGGAAACATTACGGGAATAAAACCCAGACACAATTTATAAAGGGAAAGGGAAAAGTTACGGAAATAAAACACAGACACAATTAATAAAGGCGCCTGGGATATTTTACTGGAATAAAACACACACACAATTTATAAGGGGAAAGGGAAAAGATATGGGAATAAAACACAGACACAATTTATAAAGGGAAAGGGAAAAGTTACAGGAATAATAAACGTAGACAATTTTTAAAGGAGTGAGGATAAATTTACAGGAATAAAACAGATCCAAATTTATAAAGGATCGAGGGAAAATTTATGGGAAGAAAACACAGACGCAATTTATAAAGGAGCAAGGGAAACGTTATGGGAATGAAACAAAAAAACAATTTATAATGAAGCGAGCCAATGTTACGGGAATAATACAGACACAATTTTGAAAGGAGTAAGGGAAATGTTATCGGAATAAAGCAAAGACAAAATATAAAGGCATGTGGTAAATATTACTGGATTAAAACACAGACACAATTTATAAAGGGGAGAGTAAAAGTTACGTGAATAAAACACAGACACAACATATAAGGCATGAGGGAAATATTATGGGAAAAAAACACAGACGCAATTAAAATAAAGGGAAGGAAAATTTATGGGAATAAAACACAGATACAGTTTTCAAAGGAGTGAGGGGACATTTACGGGAATAAAATCCAGACTCAATATATAAAGGCGTGAGGGAAATATTATGGGAATAAAACACAGATACAATTTAAAGAGGGGGGAGGAAATATTACGGGAATAAAACACAGATACAGTTTACAAAGGAGTGAGGTGAAAGTTACACGTATAAAACAGACATAAAATATAAAGGGGCGAAGGAAACATTACTTGAAAAATAAAGAGACACAATTTATAAAGGTGCGAGGGAAACATTACGGGAATAAAACCCAGACACAATTTATAAAGGGAAAGGGAAAGGTTACGGGAATAAACCACAGATAGAGTTTACAAAGGAGTGAGGGGAATGTTATGGGAATAAAACATAGACACAATATATAAAGGGGAAAAGGAAATATTACGGGAATAAAACACAGGCTCCATTTAAATAGGGTGGAGGAAAATTTACGGGAATAAAACAGATATACAGTTTACAAAGGAGTGAGGGGAAAGTTATTTGAATAAAACACAGTCACAATATATAAAGTGGCAAAGGAAATATTACAGGAATAAAACACAGGCATAATTTAAATAGGGAGAGGAAATGTTACAGGAATAAAACACAGGTACAGTTTACAAAGGAGTGACGGGAAATTTAGGGGAATAAAACAGACATAATTTACAAAGGGGCGAATAAAACGCTACTTTAAAAATAAACAGACACAATTTATAAAGGGAAAGGGAAAAGTTAGGGAATAACCCACAGACACAATTTATAAAGTCGTGAGGGAAATATTACAGGAATAAAACACAGACACAATTTAAATAGTGGGGAGGAAATGTTACGGGAATAAAACACAGATACGGTTTAGAATGGAGTGACGGGAAATTTAGGGGAATAAAACAGACATAATCTACAAAGGGGCGAATAAAACGCTACTTTAAAAATAAACAGACACAATTTATAAAGGGAAACGGAAAATTACGGGAATAAAACACAGACACAATTGAAATAAAGGGGAGGAAATGTTATGGGAATAAAACACAGATACAGTTTATAAAGAAGTGAGGGGAAAGTTACGGGAATAAAACACAGTCACAATATATAAAGGCGTGAGCCAAATATTATGGGAAAAAAACACAGACTCAATTTAAATTGGGGGTGGAAATGTTACGGGAATAAAACACAGAGACAGTTTACAAAGGAGTAAAGGGAAAGTTACAGGAAGAAAAAAATATCCATAATTTATAAAGGAGCAAAGAGAACGTGATGGGAATAAAACAAAGATACAATTTATAAAGATATGTGGGAAATATTACGGGATTAAAACACACACACAATTTAAAGAGGGGGGTTGCAATGTTACGGGAATAAAGCACAGATACATTTTCCAAAGGAGTGAGGGGATAGTTAGGGGAATAAAACAGACAAAATTTATAAAGGTGTAAAGGAAACGTTACTTGAAAAATAAACAGACACAATTTATAAAGGAGCGAGGGAAACATTACGAGAATAAAACACAGACACAATATAAATAGGGCGGAGGAAATATTACTGTAATAAAATAGAGATATAGTTTCCAAAGGAGTGAGGGGAAAGTTATGGGAATAAAACACAGACACAATATATAAAGTGGCAAAAGAAATATTACAGGAATTAAACACAGACACAATATGTAAAGGGGCGAAGGAAATATGATGGGAATAAAACACAGGATACAGTTCACAAAGGAGTGAGGGGAAATTTAGGTGAATAATACAGACATAAACTATAAGGGGGCGAAGGAAACGCTGCTTGAAAAATAAACAGACACAATTTATAAAGGGAAAGGAAAAAGTTACAGGAATAAACCACAGACACAATTTATAAAGGGAAAGGGAATAGTTACGGGAATAAAACACAGACACAATTTATAAAGGGAAAGGGAAAAGTTACAGGAATAAGACACGTACACAATATTTAAAGGAGTGAGGATAAATTTACAGGAATAAAACAGACCCAAATTTATAAAGGATCGAGGGAAAATTTATGGGAATAAAACACAGATGCAATATATAAAGGAGAAAGGGAAACGTTGTGGGAATAAAACAAAAAAGCCATTTATAGAGAAGCGAGCAAATGTTACGGGAATAATACAGACACAATTTTGAAAGGAGTAAGGGAAATGTTATCGGAATAAAGCAAAGACAAAATATAAAGGCGTGTGGTAAATATTACCGGAATAAAACACAGATACAATATATAAAGGCATGAGAAGAATGTTACGGGAATAAGGCACAGACACAATTAAAATAAAGAGAAGGAAAAGTTATGTGAATAAAACACAGATACAGTTTTCAAAGGAGTGAGGGGACATGTACGGGAATAAAATCCAGACTCAATATATAAAGGCGTGATGGAAATATTACTGGAATAAAACACAGACACAATTTAAAGAGGCGGGAGGAAATATTACAGGAATAAAACACATACTGTTTACAAAGGAGTGAGGAGAAAGTTACGGGTATAAAACAGACATAAAATATAAAGGGGCAAAGGAATCGAAACTTGAAAAATAAACAGACACAATTTTTAAAGGGAAAGGGAAAAGTTACGGGAATAAAACAGAGGCACAATTTATAAAGGGGCCAGGGAATTTTTACAGGAATAAAACACACACACAGTTTATAAAGAGCGAGGGTAACTTTACAGGAATAAAAAAAAACAGACACAATTTAAATAGCGGAGAAGAAATGTTTCGGGAAGAATACACAGATACAGTTTACAAAGGAGTGAGGGGAAAGTTACAGGAATAAAACCAAGACGCATTATATAAAGGCATGTGGGAAATATAACGGGAATAAAACTCAGACACAATTTAAATTGGGAGCGGAAATGTTACGGGAATAAAACACACAGAAATTTTAGAAAGGAGTGAGGGGAAAGTTAGAGGAATAAAAAAAAAATACCCAAAATTTATAAACGCATGAGGGAAATACTACGGGTATAAAACAAATAGACAATTTAAGTAGGGTGGTGTGGTTGGAGGAAAGTTACGGGAATAAATCAGAGATACAGCTTACAAAGGAGTGAGGGAAAATTTATAGGAATAACACATAGACACAATATATAAAGGGGCAAAGGAAATATTAGGGTAATAAAACACAGATTCAATATAAATAGGGGGGTGGAAATGTTATGAGAATAAAACACAGACACAATATGTAAAGGGGGGAAGGAAACATTACGGGAATAAAACACAGACACAATTTAAATAGGGGGGAGGAAATATTACGGAAATCAAACAGTTTACAAAGGAGTGAGGTGAAAGTTACGGGAATAAAACAGACATAACTATAAAGGGACGAAGAAAAGGAAACCCGAAAAATAAACAGACACAATTTATAAAGGAGCGAGGGAAACATTACGGGAATAAAACACAGACACAATTAAAAAAGAGAAAGGGAAAAGTTACGGGAATAAGACACTGGCACAATTTATAAAGGGGCCAGGGAATTTTTACCGGAATAAAACACACACACAGTTTATAAAGAGCGAGGGTAACTTTACAGGAATAAAAAAACACAGACACAATTTAAATAGCGGAGAAGAAATGTTTCGGGAAGAAAACACAGATACAGTTAACAACGGAGTGAGGGGAAAGTTACAGGAATAAAACCCAGACGCATTATATAAAGGCATGTGGGAAATATAACGGGAATAAAACTCAGACACAATTTAAATTGGGGGCGGAAATGTTACGGGAATAAAACACACAGAAATTTTACAAAGGAGTGAGGGGAAAGTTAGAGGAATAAAAAAAAATACCCAAAATTTATAAACGCATGAGGGAAATACTACGGGTATAAAACAAATAGACAATTTAAGTAGGGTGGTGGGGTTGGAGGAAAGTTACGGGAATAAATCAGAGATACAGCTTACAAAGGAGTGAGGGAAAATTTATAGGAATAACACATAGACACAATATATAAAGGGGCAAAGGAAATATTAGGGTAATAAAACACAGACTCAATATAAATAGGGGGGTGGAAATGTTATGAGAATAAAACACAGACACAATATGTAAAGGGGGGAAGGAAATATTACGGGAATAAAACACAGACACAATTTAAATAGGGGGGAGGAAATATTACGGAAATCAAACAGTTTACAAAGGAGTGAGGTGAAAGTTACGGGAATAAAACAGACATAAACTATAAAGGGACGAAGAAAAGGAAACTTGAAAAATAAACAGACACAATTTATAAAGGAGCGAGGGAAACATTACGGGAATAAAACACAGACACAATTAAAAAAGAGAAAGGGAAAAGTTACGGGAATAAGACACTGGCACAATTTATAAAGGGAAAGGGAAAAGTTACAGGAATAAGACACGTACACAATTTTTAAAGAGTGAGGGTAACTTTACAGGAATAAAAAACAGACACAATTTAAATTGTGGAGAGGAAATGTTACGGGAATAAAACAAAACTACAGTTTACAAAGGAGTAAGGGGAAAGTTACAGGAATAAAAATATACCCAAAATTTATAAAGGAGCGAAGAGAACGTGATGGGAAAAAAACACAGATACAATTTATAAAGACGTGAGGGAAATATTACGTGTTTAAAACACAGACACAATTTAAAGAGGGGGGTTGAAAGGTTACGGGAAAAAGAACAGATGCAGTTTCCAAAGGAGTGAGGGGATAGTTAGGGGAATAAAACAGACATAATTTATAAAGGGGTAAAGGAAACATTACTTGAAAAATAAAGAGACACAATTTATAAAGGTGCGAGGGAAACATTACGGGAATAAAACCCATACACAATTTATAAAGGGAAAGGGAAAGGTTACGGGAATAAACCACAGATAGAGTTTACAAAGGAGTGAGGGGAATGTTATGGGAATAAAACATAGACACAATATATAAAGGGGAAAAGGAAATATTACGGGAATAAAACACAGGCTCCATTTAAATAGGGCGGAGGAAAATTTACGGGAATAAAACAGATATACAGTTTACAAAGGAGTGAGGGGAAAGTTATTTGAATAAAACACAGTCACAATATATAAAGTGGCAAAGGAAATATTACAGGAATAAAACACAGACACAATTTAAATAGGGGGAGGAAATGTTACAGGAATAAAACACAGGTACAGTTTACAAAGGAGTGACGGGAAATTTAGGGGAATAAAACAGACATAATCTACAAAGGGGCGAATAAAACGCTACTTTAAAAATAAACAGACACAATTTATAAAGGGAAAGGGAAAAGTTAGGGAATAACCCACAGACACAATTTATAAAGTCGTGAGGGAAATATTACAGGAATAAAACACAGACACAATTTAAATAGTGGGGAGGAAATGTTACGGGAATAAAACACAGATACGGTTTAGAATGGAGTGACGGGAAATTTAGGGGAATAAAACAGACATAATCTACAAAGGGGCGAATAAAACGCTACTTTAAAAATAAACAGACACAATTTATAAAGGGAAAGGGAAAAGTTACGGGAATAAAACAGACACAATTGAAATAAAGGGGAGGAAATGTTATGGGAATAAAACACAGATACAGTTTTCAAAGGAGTGAGGGGAAAGTTACGGGAATAAAACGCAGACGCAAGATATAAAGGCGTGAGCCAAATATTATGGGAATAAACACAGACACAATTTAAATTGGGGGTGGAAATATTACGGGAATAAAACACAGAGACAGTTTACAAAGGAGTAAGGGGAAAGTTACAGGAAGAAAAAAATATCCATAATTTATAAAGGAGCAAAGAGAACATGATGGGAATAAAACAAAGATACAATTTATAAAGATATGTGGGAAATATTACGGGATTAAAACACACACACAATTTAAAGAGGGGGGTTGCAATGTTACGGGAATAAAGCACAGATACATTTTCCAAAGGAGTGAGGGGAAAGTTAGGGGAATAAAACAGACAAAATTTATAAAGGTGTAAAGGAAACGTTACTTGAAAAATAAACAGACACAATTTATAAAGGAGTGAGGGAAACATTACGAGAATAAAACACAGACACAATATAAATAGGGCGGAGGAAATATTACTGTAATAAAATAGAGATATAGTTTCCAAAGGAGTGAGGGGAAAGTTATGGGAATAAAACACAGACACAATATATAAAGTGGCAAAAGAAATATTACAGGAATTAAACACAGACACAATATGTAAAGGGGCGAAGGAAATATGATGGGAATAAAACACAGGATACAGTTCACAAAGGAGTGAGGGGAAATTTAGGTGAATAATACAGACATAAACTATAAGGGGGCGAAGGAAACGCTACTTGAAAAATAAACAGACACAATTTATAAAGGGAAAGGAAAAAGTTACAGGAATAAACCACAGACACAATTTATAAAGGGAAAGGGAATAGTTACGGGAATAAAACACAGACACAATTTATAAAGGGAAAGGGAAAAGTTACAGGAATAAGACACGTACACAATATTTAAAGGAGTGAGGATAAATTTACAGGAATAAAACAGACCCAAATTTATAAAGGATCGAGGGAAAATTTATGGGAATAAAACACAGATGCAATATATAAAGGAGAAAGCGAAACGTTGTGGGAATAAAACAAAAAAGCCATTTATAGAGAAGCGAGCAAATGTTACGGGAATAATACAGACACAATTTTGAAAGGAGTAAGGGAAATGTTATCGGAATAAAGCAAAGACAAAATATAAAGGCGTGTGGTAAATATTACCGGAATAAAACACAGATACAATATATAAAGGCATGAGGGAAATGTTACGGGAATAAGGCACAGACACAATTAAAATAAAGAGAAGGAAAAGTTATGTGAATAAAACACAGATACAGTTTTCAAAGGAGTGAGGGGACATGTACGGGAATAAAATCCAGACTCAATATATAAAGGCGTGATGGAAATATTACTGGAATAAAACACAGACACAATTTAAAGAGGCGGGAGGAAATATTACAGGAATAAAACACATACTGTTTACAAAGGAGTGAGGAGAAAGTTACGGGTATAAAACAGACATAAAATATAAAGGGGCAAAGGAATCGAAACTTGAAAAATAAACAGACACAATTTTTAAAGGGAAAGGGAAAAGTTACGGGAATAAAACAGAGGCACAATTTATAAAGGGGCCAGGGAATTTTTACAGGAATAAAACACACACACAGTTTATAAAGAGCGAGGGTAACTTTACAGGAATAAAAAAAAACAGGCACAATTTAAATAGCGGAGAAGAAATGTTTCGGGAAGAATACACAGATACAGTTTACAAAGGAGTGAGGGGAAAGTTACAGGAATAAAACCAAGACGCATTATATAAAGGCATGTGGGAAATATAACGGGAATAAAACTCAGACACAATTTAAATTGGGAGCGGAAATGTTACGGGAATAAAACACACAGAAATTTTAGAAAGGAGTGAGGGGAAAGTTAGAGGAATAAAAAAAAAATACCCAAAATTTATAAACGCATGAGGGAAATACTACGGGTATAAAACAAATAGACAATTTAAGTAGGGTGGTGTGGTTGGAGGAAAGTTACGGGAATAAATCAGAGATACAGCTTACAAAGGAGTGAGGGAAAATTTATAGGAATAACACATAGACACAATATATAAAGGGGCAAAGGAAATATTAGGGTAATAAAACACAGATTCAATATAAATAGGGGGGTGGAAATGTTATGAGAATAAAACACAGACACAATATGTAAAGGGGGGAAGGAAACATTACGGGAATAAAACACAGACACAATTTAAATAGGGGGGAGGAAATATTACGGAAATCAAACAGTTTACAAAGGAGTGAGGTGAAAGTTACGGGAATAAAACAGACATAACTATAAAGGGACGAAGAAAAGGAAACCCGAAAAATAAACAGACACAATTTATAAAGGAGCGAGGGAAACATTACGGGAATAAAACACAGACACAATTAAAAAAGAGAAAGGGAAAAGTTACGGGAATAAGACACTGGCACAATTTATAAAGGGGCCAGGGAATTTTTACCGGAATAAAACACACACACAGTTTATAAAGAGCGAGGGTAACTTTACAGGAATAAAAAAACACAGACACAATTTAAATAGCGGAGAAGAAATGTTTCGGGAAGAAAACACAGATACAGTTAACAACGGAGTGAGGGGAAAGTTACAGGAATAAAACCCAGACGCATTATATAAAGGCATGTGGGAAATATAACGGGAATAAAACTCAGACACAATTTAAATTGGGGGCGGAAATGTTACGGGAATAAAACACACAGAAATTTTACAAAGGAGTGAGGGGAAAGTTAGAGGAATAAAAAAAAATACCCAAAATTTATAAACGCATGAGGGAAATACTACGGGTATAAAACAAATAGACAATTTAAGTAGGGTGGTGGGGTTGGAGGAAAGTTACGGGAATAAATCAGAGATACAGCTTACAAAGGAGTGAGGGAAAATTTATAGGAATAACACATAGACACAATATATAAAGGGGCAAAGGAAATATTAGGGTAATAAAACACAGACTCAATATAAATAGGGGGGTGGAAATGTTATGAGAATAAAACACAGACACAATATGTAAAGGGGGGAAGGAAATATTACGGGAATAAAACACAGACACAATTTAAATAGGGGGGAGGAAATATTACGGAAATCAAACAGTTTACAAAGGAGTGAGGTGAAAGTTACGGGAATAAAACAGACATAAACTATAAAGGGACGAAGAAAAGGAAACTTGAAAAATAAACAGACACAATTTATAAAGGAGCGAGGGAAACATTACGGGAATAAAACACAGACACAATTAAAAAAGAGAAAGGGAAAAGTTACGGGAATAAGACACTGGCACAATTTATAAAGGGAAAGGGAAAAGTTACAGGAATAAGACACGTACACAATTTTTAAAGAGTGAGGGTAACTTTACAGGAATAAAAAACAGACACAATTTAAATTGTGGAGAGGAAATGTTACGGGAATAAAACAAAACTACAGTTTACAAAGGAGTAAGGGGAAAGTTACAGGAATAAAAATATACCCAAAATTTATAAAGGAGCGAAGAGAACGTGATGGGAAAAAAACACAGATACAATTTATAAAGACGTGAGGGAAATATTACGTGTTTAAAACACAGACACAATTTAAAGAGGGGGGTTGAAAGGTTACGGGAAAAAGAACAGATGCAGTTTCCAAAGGAGTGAGGGGATAGTTAGGGGAATAAAACAGACATAATTTATAAAGGGGTAAAGGAAACATTACTTGAAAAATAAAGAGACACAATTTATAAAGGTGCGAGGGAAACATTACGGGAATAAAACCCATACACAATTTATAAAGGGAAAGGGAAAGGTTACGGGAATAAACCACAGATAGAGTTTACAAAGGAGTGAGGGGAATGTTATGGGAATAAAACATAGACACAATATATAAAGGGGAAAAGGAAATATTACGGGAATAAAACACAGGCTCCATTTAAATAGGGCGGAGGAAAATTTACGGGAATAAAACAGATATACAGTTTACAAAGGAGTGAGGGGAAAGTTATTTGAATAAAACACAGTCACAATATATAAAGTGGCAAAGGAAATATTACAGGAATAAAACACAGACACAATTTAAATAGGGGGAGGAAATGTTACAGGAATAAAACACAGGTACAGTTTACAAAGGAGTGACGGGAAATTTAGGGGAATAAAACAGACATAATCTACAAAGGGGCGAATAAAACGCTACTTTAAAAATAAACAGACACAATTTATAAAGGGAAAGGGAAAAGTTAGGGAATAACCCACAGACACAATTTATAAAGTCGTGAGGGAAATATTACAGGAATAAAACACAGACACAATTTAAATAGTGGGGAGGAAATGTTACGGGAATAAAACACAGATACGGTTTAGAATGGAGTGACGGGAAATTTAGGGGAATAAAACAGACATAATCTACAAAGGGGCGAATAAAACGCTACTTTAAAAATAAACAGACACAATTTATAAAGGGAAAGGGAAAAGTTACGGGAATAAAACAGACACAATTGAAATAAAGGGGAGGAAATGTTATGGGAATAAAACACAGATACAGTTTTCAAAGGAGTGAGGGGAAAGTTACGGGAATAAAACGCAGACGCAAGATATAAAGGCGTGAGCCAAATATTATGGGAATAAACACAGACACAATTTAAATTGGGGGTGGAAATATTACGGGAATAAAACACAGAGACAGTTTACAAAGGAGTAAGGGGAAAGTTACAGGAAGAAAAAAATATCCATAATTTATAAAGGAGCAAAGAGAACATGATGGGAATAAAACAAAGATACAATTTATAAAGATATGTGGGAAATATTACGGGATTAAAACACACACACAATTTAAAGAGGGGGGTTGCAATGTTACGGGAATAAAGCACAGATACATTTTCCAAAGGAGTGAGGGGAAAGTTAGGGGAATAAAACAGACAAAATTTATAAAGGTGTAAAGGAAACGTTACTTGAAAAATAAACAGACACAATTTATAAAGGAGTGAGGGAAACATTACGAGAATAAAACACAGACACAATATAAATAGGGCGGAGGAAATATTACTGTAATAAAATAGAGATATAGTTTCCAAAGGAGTGAGGGGAAAGTTATGGGAATAAAACACAGACACAATATATAAAGTGGCAAAAGAAATATTACAGGAATTAAACACAGACACAATATGTAAAGGGGCGAAGGAAATATGATGGGAATAAAACACAGGATACAGTTCACAAAGGAGTGAGGGGAAATTTAGGTGAATAATACAGACATAAACTATAAGGGGGCGAAGGAAACGCTACTTGAAAAATAAACAGACACAATTTATAAAGGGAAAGGAAAAAGTTACAGGAATAAACCACAGACACAATTTATAAAGGGAAAGGGAATAGTTACGGGAATAAAACACAGACACAATTTATAAAGGGAAAGGGAAAAGTTACAGGAATAAGACACGTACACAATATTTAAAGGAGTGAGGATAAATTTACAGGAATAAAACAGACCCAAATTTATAAAGGATCGAGGGAAAATTTATGGGAATAAAACACAGATGCAATATATAAAGGAGAAAGCGAAACGTTGTGGGAATAAAACAAAAAAGCCATTTATAGAGAAGCGAGCAAATGTTACGGGAATAATACAGACACAATTTTGAAAGGAGTAAGGGAAATGTTATCGGAATAAAGCAAAGACAAAATATAAAGGCGTGTGGTAAATATTACCGGAATAAAACACAGATACAATATATAAAGGCATGAGGGAAATGTTACGGGAATAAGGCACAGACACAATTAAAATAAAGAGAAGGAAAAGTTATGTGAATAAAACACAGATACAGTTTTCAAAGGAGTGAGGGGACATGTACGGGAATAAAATCCAGACTCAATATATAAAGGCGTGATGGAAATATTACTGGAATAAAACACAGACACAATTTAAAGAGGCGGGAGGAAATATTACAGGAATAAAACACATACTGTTTACAAAGGAGTGAGGAGAAAGTTACGGGTATAAAACAGACATAAAATATAAAGGGGCAAAGGAATCGAAACTTGAAAAATAAACAGACACAATTTTTAAAGGGAAAGGGAAAAGTTACGGGAATAAAACAGAGGCACAATTTATAAAGGGGCCAGGGAATTTTTACAGGAATAAAACACACACACAGTTTATAAAGAGCGAGGGTAACTTTACAGGAATAAAAAAAAACAGGCACAATTTAAATAGCGGAGAAGAAATGTTTCGGGAAGAATACACAGATACAGTTTACAAAGGAGTGAGGGGAAAGTTACAGGAATAAAACCAAGACGCATTATATAAAGGCATGTGGGAAATATAACGGGAATAAAACTCAGACACAATTTAAATTGGGGGCGGAAATGTTACGGGAATAAAACACACAGAAATTTTAGAAAGGAGTGAGGGGAAAGTTAGAGGAATAAAAAAAAAATACCCAAAATTTATAAACGCATGAGGGAAATACTACGGGTATAAAACAAATAGACAATTTAAGTAGGGTGGTGTGGTTGGAGGAAAGTTACGGGAATAAATCAGAGATACAGCTTACAAAGGAGTGAGGGAAAATTTATAGGAATAACACATAGACAAAATATATATAAAGGGGCAAAGGAAATATTAGGGTAATAAAACACAGATTCAATATAAATAGGGGGGTGGAAATGTTATGAGAATAAAACACAGACACAATATGTAAAGGGGGGAAGGAAACATTACGGGAATAAAACACAGACACAATTTAAATTGGGGGTGGAAATGTTACGGGAATAAAACACAGAGACAGTTTACAAAGGAGTAAAGGGAAAGTTACACGAAGAAAAATATATCCATAATTTATAAAGGAGCAAAGAGAACGCGATGGGAAAAAAACACAGATACAATTTATAAAGACGTGAGGGAAATATTACGTGTTTAAAACACAGACACAATTTAAAGAGGGGGGTTGAAAGGTTACGGGAAAAAGCACAGATGCAGTTTCCAAAGGAGTGAGGGGATAGTTAGGGGAATAAAACAGACATAATTTATAAAGGGGTAAAGGAAACATTACTTGAAAAATAAAGAGACACAATTTATAAAGGTGCGAGGGAAACATTACGGGAATAAAACCCATACACAATTTATAAAGGGAAAGGGAAAGGTTACGGGAATAAACCACAGATAGAGTTTACAAAGGAGTGAGGGGAATGTTATGGGAATAAAACATAGACACAATATATAAAGGGGAAAAGGAAATATTACGGGAATAAAACACAGGCTCCATTTAAATAGGGCGGAGGAAAATTTACGGGAATAAAACAGATATACAGTTTACAAAGGAGTGAGGGGAAAGTTATTTGAATAAAACACAGTCACAATATATAAAGTGGCAAAGGAAATATTACAGGAATAAAACACAGACACAATTTAAATAGGGGGAGGAAATGTTACAGGAATAAAACACAGGTACAGTTTACAAAGGAGTGACGGGAAATTTAGGGGAATAAAACAGACATAATCTACAAAGGGGCGAATAAAACGCTACTTTCAAAATAAACAGACACAATTTATAAAGGGAAAGGGAAAAGTTAGGGAATAACCCACAGACACAATTTATAATGTCGTGAGGGAAATATTACAGGAATAAAACACAGACACAATTTAAATAGTGGGGAGGAAATGTTACGGGAATAAAACACAGATACGGTTTAGAATGGAGTGACGGGAAATTTAGGGGAATAAAACAGACATAATCTACAAAGGGGCGAATAAAACGCTACTTTAAAAATAAACAGACACAATTTATAAAGGGAAAGGGAAAAGTTACGGGAATAAAACAGACACAATTGAAATAAAGGGGAGGAAATGTTATGGGAATAAAACACAGATACTGTTTTCAAAGGAGTGAGGGGAAAGTTACGGGAATAAAACGCAGACGCAAGATATAAAGGCGTGAGCCAAATATTATGGGAATAAACACAGACACAATTTAAATTGGGGGTGGAAATATTACGGGAATAAAACACAGAGACAGTTTACAAAGGAGTAAGGGGAAAGTTACAGGAAGAAAAAAATATCCATAATTTATAAAGGAGCAAAGAGAACGTGATGGGAATAAAACAAAGATACAATTTATAAAGATATGTGGGAAATATTACGGGATTAAAACACACACACAATTTAAAGAGGGGGGGTTGCAATGTTACGGGTTAAAGCACAGATACATTTTCCAAAGGATGAGGGGAAAGTTAGGGGAATAAAACAGACAAAATTTATAAAGGTGTAAAGGAAACGTTACTTGAAAAATAAACAGACACAATTTATAAAGGAGCGAGGGAAACATTACGAGAATAAAACACAGACACAATTTAAATAGGGCGGAGGAAATATTACCGTAATAAAATAGAGATATAGTTTCCAAAGGAGTGAGGGGAAAGTTATGGGAATAAAACACAGACACAATATATAAAGTGGCAAAAGAAATATTACAGGAATTAAACACAGACACAATATGTAAAGGGGCGAAGGAAATATGATGGGAATAAAACACAGGATACAGTTCACAAAGGAGTGAGGGGAAATTTAGGTGAATAATACAGACATAAACTATAAGGGGGCGAAGGAAACGCTACTTGAAAAATAAACAGACACAATTTATAAAGGGAAAGGAAAAAGTTACGGGAATAAACCACAGACACAATTTATAAAGGGAAAGGGAATAGTTACGGGAATAAAACACAGACACAATTTATAAAGGGAAAGGGAAAAGTTACAGGAATAAGACACGTACACAATATTTAAAGGAGTGAGGATAAATTTACAGGAATAAAACAGACCCAAATTTATAAAGGATCGAGGGAAAATTTATGGGAATAAAACACAGATGCAATATATAAAGGAGAAAGGGAAACGTTATGGGAATAAAACAAAAAAGCCATTTATAGAGAAGCGAGCAAATGTTACGGGAATAATACAGACACAATTTTGAAAGGAGTAAGGGAAATGTTATCGGAATAAAGCAAAGACAAAATATAAAGGCGTGTGGTAAATATTACCGGAATAAAACACAGATACAATATATGAAGGCATGAGGGAAATATTACGGGAATAAGACACAGACACAATTAAAATAAAGAGAAGGAAAAGTTATGTGAATTAAACACAGACACAGTTTTCAAAGGAGTGAGGAGACATTTACGGGAATAAAATCCAGACTCAATATACAAAGGCGTGATGGAAATATTACGGGAATAAAACACAGACACAATTTAAAGAGGCGGGAGGAAATATTACAGGAATAAAACACAGATACTGTTTACAAAGGAGTGAGGAGAAAGTTACGGGTATAAAACAGACATAAAATATAAAGGGGCAAAGGAATCGAAACTTGAAAAGTAAACAGACACAATTTATAAAGGGAAAGGGAAAAGTTACGGGAATAAAACACAGGCACAATTTATAAAGGGGCCAGGGAATTTTTACCGGAATAAAACACACACACAGTTTATAAAGAGCGAGGGTATCTTTACAGGAATAAAAAAAAACAGACACAATTTAAATAGCGGAGAAGAAATGTTTCAGGAAGAAAACACAGATGCAGTTTACAGAGGAGTGAGGGGAAAGTTACAGGAATAAAACCCAGACGCATTATATAAAGGCATGTGGGAAATATAACGGGAATAAAACACAGACACAATTTAAATTGGGGGCGGAAATGTTACGGGAATAAAACACACAGAAATTTTACAAAGGAGTGAGGGGAAAGTTAGAGGAATAAAAAAAAATACCCAAAATTTATAAATGCATGAGGGAAATACTACGGGTATAAAACAAATAGTCAATTTAAGTAGGGTGGTGGGGTTGGAGGAAAGTTACGGGAATAAATCAGAGATACAGCTTACAAAGGAGTGAGGGAAAATTTAGAGGAATAAAACATAGACACAATATATAAAGGGGCAAAGGAAATATTAGGGTAATAAAACACTGATTCAATATAAATAGGGGGGTGGAAATGTTATGAGAATAAAACACAGACTCAATATGTAAAGGGGGAGAAGGAAATATTACGGGAATAAAACAGTTTACAAAGGAGTGAGGTGAAAGTTACGGGAATAAAACAGACATAAACTATAAAGGGACGAAGAAAAGGAAACTTGAAAAATAAACAGACACAATTTATAAAGGAGCGAGGGAAACATTACGGGAATAAAACACAGACACAATTAAAAAAGAGAAAGGGAAAAGTTACAGGAAACGTTACGGGAATAAAGCAAAACTACAGTTTACAAAGGAGTAAGGGGAAAGTTACAGGAATAAAAATATACCCAAAATTTATAATGGAGCGAAGAGAACATGATGGGAAAAAAACACATATACAATTTATAAAGACGTGAGGGAAATATTACGGGTTTAAAACACAGACACAATTTAAAGAGGGGGGTTGAAATGTTACGGGAAAAAGCACAGATGCAGTTTCCAAAGGAGTGAGGGGATAGTTAGGGGAATAAAACAGACATAATTTATAAAGGGGTAAAGGAAACATTACTTGAAAAATAAAGAGACACAATTTATAAAGGTGCGAGGGAAACATTACGAGAATAAAACCCAGACACAATTTATAAAGGGAAAGGGAAAGGTTACGGGAATAAACCACAGATAGAGTTTACAAAGGAGTGAGGGGATAGTTAGGGGAATAAAACAGACATAATTTATAAAGGGGTAAAGGAAACATTACTTGAAAAATAAAGAGACACAATTTATAAAGGTGCGAGGGAAACATTACGGGAATAAAACCCAGACACAATTTATAAAGGGAAAGGGAAAGGTTACAGGAATAAACCACAGATAGAGTTTACAAAGGAGTGAGGGGAATGTTATGGGAATAAAACATAGACACAATATATAAAGGGGAAAAGGAAATATTACGGGAATAAAACACAGGCTCCATTTAAATAGGGCGGAGGAAAATTTACGGGAATAAAACAGATATACATTTTACAAAGGAGTGAGGGGAAAGTTATTTGAATAAAACACGGTCACAATATATAAAGTGGCAAAGGAAATATTACAGGAATAAAACACAGACACAATTTAAATAGGGGGAGGAAATGTTACAGGAATAAAACACAGGTACAGTTTACAAAGGAGTGACGGGAAATTTAGGGGAATAAAACAGACATAATCTACAAAGGGGCGAATAAAACGCTATTTTAAAAATAAACAGACACAATTTATAAAGGGAAAGGGAAAAGTTAGGGAATAACCCACAGACACAATTTATAAAGTCGTGAGGGAAATATTACAGGAATAAAACAGAGACACAATTTAAATAGTGGGGAGGAAATGTTACGGGAATAAAACACAGATACGGTTTAGAATGGAGTGACGGGAAATTTAGGGGAATAAAACAGACATAATCTACAAAGGGCGTATAAAACGCTACTTTAAAAATAAACAGACACAATTTATAAAGGGAAAGGGAAAAGTTACGGGAATAAAACACAGACACAATTGAAATAAACGGGAGGAAATGTTATGGGAATAAAACACAGATACAGTTTTCAAAGGAGTGAGGGGAAAGTTACGGGAATAAAACACAGACGCAATATATAAAGGCTTGAGCCAAATATTATGGGAATAAACACAGACACAATTTGAATTGGGGGTGGAAATATTACGGGAATAAAACACAGAGACAGTTTACAAAGGAGTAAGGGGAAAGTTACAGGAAGAAAAAAATATCCATAATTTATAAAGGAGCAAAGCGAACGTGATGGGAATAAAACAAAGATACAAGTTATAAAGATATGTGGGAAATATTACGGGATTAAAAGACACACACAATTTAAAGAGGGGGGTTGCAATGTTACGGGAATAAAGCACAGATACATTTTCCAAAGGAGTGAGGGGAAAGTTAGGGGAATAAAACAGACAAAATTTATAAAGGTGTAAAGGAAACGTTACTTGAAAAATAAACAGACATAATTTATAAAGGAGCGAGGGAAACATTACGAGAATAAAACACAGACACAATTTAAATAGGGCGGAGGAAATATTACCGTAATAAAATAGAGATATAGTTTCCAAAGGAGTGAGGGGAAAGTTATGGGAATAAAACACAGACACAATATATAAAGTGGCAAAAGAAATATTACAGGAATTAAACACAGACACAATATGTAAAGAGGCGAAGGAAATATGATGGGAATAAAACACAGGATACAGTTCACAAAGGAGTGAGGGGAAATTTTGGTGAATAATACAGACATAAACTGTAAGGGGGCGAAGGAAACGCTACTTGAAATATAAAAAGACACAATTTATAAAGGGAAAGGAAAAAGTTACGGGAATAAACCACAGACACAATTTATAAAGGGAAAGGGAATAGTTACGGGAATAAAACACAGACACAATTTATAAAGGGAAAGGGAGAAGTTACAGGAATAAGACACGTACACAATATTTAAAGGAGTGAGGATAAATTTACAGGAATAAAACAGACCCAAATTTATAAAGGATCGAGGGAAAATTTATGGGATTAAAACACAGATGCAATATATAAAGGAGAAAGGGAAACGTTATGGGAATAAAACAAAAAAGCCATTTATAAAGAAGCGAGCAAATGTTACAGGAATAGTACAGACACAATTTTGAAAGGAGTAAGGGAAATGTTATCGGAATAAAGCAAAGACAAAATATAAAGGCGTGTGGTAAATATTACCGGAATAAATCACAGATACAATATATAATAGCATGAGGGAAATATTACGGGAATAAGACACAGACACAATTAAAATAAAGAGAAGGAAAAGTTATGTGAATTAAACACAGATACAGTTTTCAAAGGAGTGAGGGGACATTTACGGGAATAAAATCCAGACTCAATATATAAAGGCGTGATGGAAATATTACGGGAATAAAACACAGACACAATTTAAAGAGACGGGAGGAAATATTACAGGAATAAAACACAGATACTGTTTACAAAGGAGTGAGGAGAAAGTTACGGGTATAAAACAGACATAAAATATGAAGGGGCAAAGGATTCGAAACTTGAAAAATAAACAGACACAATTTATAAAGGGAAAGGGAAAAGTTACGGGAATAAAACACAGGCACAATTTATAAAGGGGCCAGGGAATTTTTACCGGAATAAAACACACACACAGTTTATAAAGAGCGAGGATAACTTTACAGGGAAAAAAAAACAGACACAATTTAAATAGCGGAGAAGAAATGTTTCGGGAAGAAAACACAGATACAGTTTACAAAGGAGTGAGGGGAAAGTTACAGGAATAAAACCCAGACGCATTATATAAAGGCATGTGGGAAATATAACGGGAATAAAACACAGACACAATTTAAATTGGGGGCGGAAATGTTACGGGAATAAAACACACAGAAATTTTACAAAGGAGTGAGGGGAAAGTTAGAGGAATAAAAAAAATACCCAAAATTTATAAACGGATGAGGGAAATACTATGGGTATAAAACAAATAGACAATTTAAGTAGGGTGGTGGGGTTGGAGGAAAGTTACGGGAATAAATCAGAGATACAGCTTACAAAGGAGTGAGGGAAAATTTATAGGAATAACACATAGACACAATATATAAAGGGGCAAAGGAAATATTAGGGTAATAAAACACAGATTCAATATAAATAGGGGGGTGGAAATGTTATGGGAATAAAAGACAGACACAATATGTAAAGGGGGCGAAGGAAATATTACGGGAATAAAACACAGACAATTTAAATAGCGTGGAGGATATATTACGGAAATCAAACAGTTTACAAAGGAGTGAGGTGAAAGTTACGGGAATAAAACAGACATAAACTATAAAGGGACGAATAAAGGGAAACTTGAAAAATAAACAGACACAATTTATAAAGGAGCGAGGGAAACATTACGGGAATAAAACACAGACACAATTAAAAAAGAGAAAGGGAAAAGTAACGGGAATAAGACACTGGCACAATTTATAAAGGGAAAGGGAAAAGTTACAGGAATAAGACACGTACACAATTTTTAAAGAGCGAGGGTAAGTTTACAGGAATAAAAAACAGACACAATTTAAATTGTGGAGAGGAAATGTTACGGGAATAAAACAAAACTACAGTTTACAAAGGAGTAAGGGGAAAGATACAGGAATAAAAATATACCCAAAATTTATAAAGGAGCGAAGAGAACATGATGGGAAAAAAACACATATACAATTTATAAAGACATGAGTGAAATATTACGGGTTTAAAACACAGACACAATTTAAAGAGGGGGGGTTGAAATGTTATGGGAATAAAGCACAGATGCAGTTTCCAAAGGAGTGATGGGAAAGTTAGGGGAATAAAACAGACATAATTTATAAAGGGGTAAAGGAAACATTACTTGAAAAATAAAGAGACACAATTTATAAAGGTGCGAGGGAAACATTACGGGAATAAAACCCAGACACAATTTATAAAGGGAAAGGGAAAGGTTACGGGAATAAACCACAGATAGTGTTTACAAAGGAGTGAGGGGAAAGTTATGGGATAAAACACAGTCACAATATATAAAGTGACAAAGGAAATATTACAGGAATAAAACACAGACACAATTTCAATAGGGGGGAGGAAATGTTACAGGAATAAAACACAGATACAGTTTACAAAGGAGTGACGGGAAATTTAGGGGAATAAAACAGACATACTCTATAAAGGGTCGAATGAAACGCTACTTTAAAAATAAACAGACACAATTTATAAAGGGAAATGGAAATATTATGGGAATAAAACACAAACACAATTTAAAATGGGTGGAGGAAATGTTACGGGAATAAAACAGAGATACAGTTTACAAAGGAGTGTGGGGAAAGTATACTCAAAATTTATAAAGGAGGGAGTAGAACATTATGTGAATAAAACACAGATACAATTTATAAAGGCGTGAGGGAAATATTACCGGAATGAAACACAGACACAATTTCAATAGGGGGGAGGAAATGTTACAGGAATAAAACACAGATACAGTTTCCAAAGGAGTGACGGTAAATTTAGGGGAATAAAACAGAAATAATCTATAAAGGGGCGAATGAAACGCTACTTTAAATATAAACAGACACAATTTATAAAGGGAAATGGAAAAGTTACGGGAATAACCCACAGACACAATTTATAAAGGCGTGAGGGAAATATTACAGGAAGAAAACACAGACACAATTTAAATAAAGGGGAGGAAATGTTATGGGAATAAAACGCAGATACAGTTTTCAAAGGAGTGAGGGGAAAGTTACGGGAATAAAACACAGACGCAATATATAAAGGCATGAGGCAATTGTTATGGGAATAAACACAGACACAATTTAAATTGGGGGAGGAAATATTACGGGAATAAAACACAGAGACAGTTTACAAAGGAGTAAGGGGAAAGAAACAGGAATAAAAAAATATCCATAATTTATAAAGGAGCAAAGAGAACGTTATGGGAATAAAACAAAGATACAATTTATAAAGATATGAGGGAAATATTACGGGATTAAAACACAGACACAATTTAAAGAGGGGGGTTGCAATGTTACGGGAATAAAGCACAGATAGAGTTTCCAAAGGAGTGAGGGGAAAGTTAGGGGTATAAAACATACATAAAATATAAAGGGGCGAAGGAAACATCACTTGAAAAATAAACAGACACAATTTATAAAGGTGCGAGGGAAACATTACGGGAATAAAACCCAGACACAATTTATAAAGGGAAAGGGAAAGGTTACGGGAATAAATCACAGATAGAGTTTACAAAGGAGTGAGGGGAAAGTTATGGGATAAAACACAGTCACAATGTATAAAGTGACAAAGGAAATATTACAGGAATAAAACACAGACACAATTTAAATAGGGGGAGGAAATGTTACAGGAATAAAACACAGGTACAGTTTACAAAGGAGTGACGGGAAATTTAGGGGAATAAAACAGACATAATCTACAAAGGGGCGAATAAAACGCTACTTTAAAAATAAACAGACACAATTTATAAAGGGAAAGGGAAAAGTTAGGGAATAACCCACAGACACAATTTATAAAGTCGTGAGGGAAATATTACAGGAATAAAACACAGACACAATTTAAATAGTGGGGAGGAAATGTTACGGGAATAAAACACAGATACGGTTTAGAATGGAGTGACGGGAAATTTAGGGGAATAAAACAGACATAATCTACAAAGGGGCGAATAAAACGCTACTTTAAAAATAAACAGACACAATTTATAAAGGGAAAGGGAAAAGTTACGGGAATAAAACACAGACACAATTGAAATAAAGGGGAGGAAATGTTATGGGAATAAAACACAGATACAGTTTTCAAAGGAGTGAGGGGAAAGTTACGGGAATAAAACGCAGACGCAATATATAAAGGCGTGAGCCAAATATTATGGGAATAAACACAGACACAATTTAAATTGGGGGTGGAAATATTACGGGAATAAAACACAGAGACAGTTTACAAAGGAGTAAGGGGAAAGTTACAGGAAGAAAAAAATATCCATTATTTATAAAGGAGCAAAGAGAACGTGATGGGAATAAAACAAAGATACAATTTATAAAGATATGTGGGAAATATTACGGGATTAAAACACACACACAATTTAAAGAGGGGGGTTGCAATGTTACGGGAATAAAGCACAGATACATTTTCCAAAGGATGAGGGGAAAGTTAGGGGAATAAAACAGACAAAATTTATAAAGGTGAAAAGGAAACGTTACTTGAAAAATAAACAGACACAATTTATAAAGGAGCGAGGGAAACATTACGAGAATAAAACACAGACACAATTTAAATAGGGCGGAGGAAATATTACCATAATAAAATAGAGATATAGTTTCCAAAGGAGTGAAGGGAAAGTTATGGGAATAAAACACAGACACAATATATAAAGTGGCAAAAGAAATATTACAGGAATTAAACACAGACACAATATGTAAAGGGGCGAAGGAAATATGATGGGAATAAAACACAGGATACAGTTCACAAAGGAGTGAGGGGAAATTTAGGTGAATAATACAGACATAAACTATAAGGGGGCGAAGGAAACGCTACTTGAAAAATAAACAGACACAATTTATAAAGGGAAAGGAAAAAGTTACGGGAATAAACCACAGACACAATTTATAAAGGGAAAGGGAATAGTTACGGGAATAAAACACAGACACAATTTATAAAGGGAAAGGGAAAAGTTACAGGAATAAGACACGTACACAATATTTAAAGGAGTGAGGATAAATTTACAGGAATAAAACAGACCCAAATTTATAAAGGATCGAGGGAAAATTTATGGGAATAAAACACAGATGCAATATATAAAGGAGAAAGGGAAACGTTATGGGAATAAAACAAAAAAGCCATTTATAGAGAAGCGAGCAAATGTTACGGGAATAATACAGACACAATTTTGAAAGGAGTAAGGGAAATGTTATAGGAATAAAGCATAGACAAAATATAAAGGCGTGTGGTAAATATTACCGGAATAAAACACAGATACAATATATAAAGGCATGAGGGAAATATTACGGGAATAAGACACAGACACAATTAAAATAAAGAGAAGGAAAAGTTATGTGAATTAAACACAGACACAGTTTTCAAAGGAGTGAGGAGACATTTACGGGAATAAAATCCAGACTCAATATATAAAGGCGTGATGGAAATATTATGGGAATAAAACACAGACACAATTTAAAGAGGCGGGAGGAAATATTACAGGAATAAAACACAGATACTGTTTACAAAGGAGTGAGGAGAAAGTTACGGGTATAAAACAGACATAAAATATGAAGGGGCAAAGGATTCGAAACTTGAAAAATAAACAGACACAATTTATAAAGGGAAAGGGAAAAGTTACGGGAATAAAACACAGGCACAATTTATAAAGGGGCCAGGGAATTTTTACCGGAATAAAACACACACACAGTTTATAAAGAGCGAGGGTAACTTTACAGGGAAAAAAAAACAGACACAATTTAAATAGCGGAGAAGAAATGTTTCGGGAAGAAAACACAGATACAGTTTACAAAGGAGTGAGGGGAAAGTTACAGGAATAAAACCCAGACGCATTATATAAAGGCATGTGGGAAATATAACGGGAATAAAACACAGACACAATTTAAATTGGGGGCGGAAATGTTACGGGAATAAAACACACAGAAATTTTACAAAGGAGTGAGGGGAAAGTTAGAGGAATAAAAAAAATACCCAAAATTTATAAACGGATGAGGGAAATACTATGGGTATAAAACAAATAGACAATTTAAGTAGGGTGGTGGGGTTGGAGGAAAGTTACGGGAATAAATCAGAGATACAGCTTACAAAGGAGTGAGGGAAAATTTATAGGAATAACACATAGACACAATATATAAAGGGGCAAAGGAAATATTAGGGTAATAAAACACAGATTCAATATAAATAGGGGGGTGGAAATGTTATGAGAATAAAAGACAGACACAATATGTAAAGGGGGCGAAGGAAATATTACGGGAATAAAACACAGACAATTTAAATAGCGTGGAGGATATATTACGGAAATCAAACAGTTTACAAAGGAGTGAGGTGAAAGTTACGGGAATAAAACAGACATAAACTATAAAGGGACGAATAAAGGGAAACTTGAAAAATAAACAGACACAATTTATAAAGGAGCGAGGGAAACATTACGGGAATAAAACACAGACACAATTAAAAAAGAGAAAGGGAAAAGTAACGGGAATAAGACACTGGCACAATTTATAAAGGGAAAGGGAAAAGTTACAGGAATAAGACACGTACACAATTTTTAAAGAGCGAGGGTAAGTTTACAGGAATAAAAAACAGACACAATTTAAATTGTGGAGAGGAAATGTTACGGGAATAAAACAAAACTACAGTTTACAAAGGAGTAAGGGGAAAGATACAGGAATAAAAATATACCCAAAATTTATAAAGGAGCGAAGAGAACATGATGGGAAAAAAACACATATACAATTTATAAAGACGTGAGTGAAATATTACGGGTTTAAAACACAGACACAATTTAAAGAGGGGGGGTTGAAATGTTATGGGAATAAAGCACAGATGCAGTTTCCAAAGGAGTGATGGGAAAGTTAGGGGAATAAAACAGACATAATTTATAAAGGGGTAAAGGAAACATTACTTGAAAAATAAAGAGACACAATTTATAAAGGTGCGAGGGAAACATTACGGGAATAAAACCCAGACACAATTTATAAAGGGAAAGGGAAAGGTTACGGGAATAAACCACAGATAGTGTTTACAAAGGAGTGAGGGGAAAGTTATGGGATAAAACACAGTCACAATATATAAAGTGACAAAGGAAATATTACAGGAATAAAACACAGACACAATTTCAGTAGGGGGGAGGAAATGTTACAGGAATAAAACACAGATACAGTTTACAAAGGAGTGACGGGAAATTTAGGGGAATAAAACAGACATACTCTATAAAGGGTCGAATGAAACGCTACTTTAAAAATAAACAGACACAATTTATAAAGGGAAATGGAAATATTATGGGAATAAAACACAAACACAATTTAAAATGGGTGGAGGAAATGTTACGGGAATAAAACAGAGATACAGTTTACAAAGGAGTGTGGGGAAAGTATACTCAAAATTTATAAAGGAGGGAGTAGAACATTATGTGAATAAAACACAGATACAATTTATAAAGGCGTGAGGGAAATATTACCGGAATGAAACACAGACACAATTTCAATAGGGGGGAGGAAATGTTACAGGAATAAAACACAGATACAGTTTCCAAAGGAGTGACGGTAAATTTAGGGGAATAAAACAGAAATAATCTATAAAGGGGCGAATGAAACGCTACTTTAAATATAAACAGACACAATTTATAAAGGGAAATGGAAAAGTTACGGGAATAACCCACAGACACAATTTATAAAGGCGTGAGGGAAATATTACAGGAAGAAAACACAGACACAATTTAAATAAAGGGGAGGAAATGTTATGGGAATAAAACGCAGATACAGTTTTCAAAGGAGTGAGGGGAAAGTTACGGGAATAAAACACAGACGCAATATATAAAGGCATGAGGCAATTGTTATGGGAATAAACACAGACACAATTTAAATTGGGGGAGGAAATATTACGGGAATAAAACACAGAGACAGTTTACAAAGGAGTAAGGGGAAAGAAACAGGAATAAAAAAATATCCATAATTTATAAAGGAGCAAAGAGAACGTTATGGGAATAAAACAAAGATACAATTTATAAAGATATGAGGGAAATATTACGGGATTAAAACACAGACACAATTTAAAGAGGGGGGTTGCAATGTTACGGGAATAAAGCACAGATAGAGTTTCCAAAGGAGTGAGGGGAAAGTTAGGGGTATAAAACATACATAAAATATAAAGGGGCGAAGGAAACATCACTTGAAAAATAAACAGACACAATTTATAAAGGTGCGAGGGAAACATTACGGGAAAAAAACCCAGACACAATTTATAAAGGGAAAGGGAAAGGTTACGGGAATAAATCACAGATAGAGTTTACAAAGGAGTGAGGGGAAAGTTATGGGATAAAACACAGTCACAATGTATAAAGTGACAAAGGAAATATTACAGGAATAAAACACAGACACAATTTAAATAGGGGGTGGAAATGTTACAGGAATAAAACACAGGTACAGTTTACAAAGGAGTGACGGGAAATTTAGGGGAATAAAACAGACATAATCTACAAAGGGGCGAATAAAACGCTACTTTAAAAATAAACAGACACAATTTATAAAGGGAAAGGGAAAAGTTAGGGAATAACCCACAGACACAATTTATAAAGTCGTGAGGGAAATATTACAGGAATAAAACACAGACACAATTTAAATAGTGGGGAGGAAATGTTACGGGAATAAAACACAGATACGGTTTAGAATGGAGTGACGGGAAATTTAGGGGAATAAAACAGACATAATCTACAAATGGGCGAATAAAACGCTACTTTAAAAATAAACAGACACAATTTATAAAGGGAAAGGGAAAAGTTACGGGAATAAAACACAGACACAATTGAAATAAAGGGGAGGAAATGTTATGGGAATAAAACACAGATACAGTTTTCAAAGGAGTGAGGGGAAAGTTACGGGAATAAAACGCAGACGCAATATATAAAGGCGTGAGCCAAATATTATGGGAATAAACACAGACACAATTTAAATTGGGGGTGGAAATATTACGGGAATAAAACACAGAGACAGTTTACAAAGGAGTAAGGGGAAAGTTACAGGAAGAAAAAAATATCCATTATTTATAAAGGAGCAAAGAGAACGTGATGGGAATAAAACAAAGATACAATTTATAAAGATATGTGGGAAATATTACGGGATTAAAACACACACACAATTTAAAGAGGGGGGTTGCAATGTTACGGGAATAAAGCACAGATACATTTTCCAAAGGATGAGGGGAAAGTTAGGGGAATAAAACAGACAAAATTTATAAAGGTGAAAAGGAAACGTTACTTGAAAAATAAACAGACACAATTTATAAAGGAGCGAGGGAAACATTACGAGAATAAAACACAGACACAATTTAAATAGGGCGGAGGAAATATTACCATAATAAAATAGAGATATAGTTTCCAAAGGAGTGAAGGGAAAGTTATGGGAATAAAACACAGACACAATATATAAAGTGGCAAAAGAAATATTACAGGAATTAAACACAGACACAATATGTAAAGGGGCGAAGGAAATATGATGGGAATAAAACACAGGATACAGTTCACAAAGGAGTGAGGGGAAATTTAGGTGAATAATACAGACATAAACTATAAGGGGGCGAAGGAAACGCTACTTGAAAAATAAACAGACACAATTTATAAGGGGAAAGGAAAAAGTTACGGGAATAAACCACAGACACAATTTATAAAGGGAAAGGGAATAGTTACGGGAATAAAACACAGACACAATTTATAAAGGGAAAGGGAAAAGTTACAGGAATAAGACACGTACACAATATTTAAAGGAGTGAGGATAAATTTACAGGAATAAAACAGACCCAAATTTATAAAGGATCGAGGGAAAATTTATGGGAATAAAACACAGATGCAATATATAAAGGAGAAAGGGAAACGTTATGGGAATAAAACAAAAAAGCCATTTATAGAGAAGCGAGCAAATGTTACGGGAATAATACAGACACAATTTTGAAAGGAGTAAGGGAAATGTTATAGGAATAAAGCATAGACAAAATATAAAGGCGTGTGGTAAATATTACCGGAATAAAACACAGATACAATATATAAAGGCATGAGGGAAATATTACGGGAATAAGACACAGACACAATTAAAATAAAGAGAAGGAAAAGTTATGTGAATTAAACACAGACACAGTTTTCAAAGGAGTGAGGAGACATTTACGGGAATAAAATCCAGACTCAATATATAAAGGCGTGATGGAAATATTATGGGAATAAAACACAGACACAATTTAAAGAGGCGGGAGGAAATATTACAGGAATAAAACACAGATACTGTTTACAAAGGAGTGAGGAGAAAGTTACGGGTATAAAACAGACATAAAATATGAAGGGGCAAAGGATTCGAAACTTGAAAAATAAACAGACACAATTTATAAAGGGAAAGGGAAAAGTTACGGGAATAAAACACAGGCACAATTTATAAAGGGGCCAGGGAATTTTTACCGGAATAAAACACACACACAGTTTATAAAGAGCGAGGGTAACTTTACAGGGAAAAAAAAACAGACACAATTTAAATAGCGGAGAAGAAATGTTTCGGGAAGAAAACACAGATACAGTTTACAAAGGAGTGAGGGGAAAGTTACAGGAATAAAACCCAGACGCATTATATAAAGGCATGTGGGAAATATAACGGGAATAAAACACAGACACAATTTAAATTGGGGGCGGAAATGTTACGGGAATAAAACACACAGAAATTTTACAAAGGAGTGAGGGGAAAGTTAGAGGAATAAAAAAAATACCCAAAATTTATAAACGGATGAGGGAAATACTATGGGTATAAAACAAATAGACAATTTAAGTAGGGTGGTGGGGTTGGAGGAAAGTTACGGGAATAAATCAGAGATACAGCTTACAAAGGAGTGAGGGAAAATTTATAGGAATAACACATAGACACAATATATAAAGGGGCAAAGGAAATATTAGGGTAATAAAACACAGATTCAATATAAATAGGGGGGTGGAAATGTTATGAGAATAAAAGACAGACACAATATGTAAAGGGGGCGAAGGAAATATTACGGGAATAAAACACAGACAATTTAAATAGCGTGGAGGATATATTACGGAAATCAAACAGTTTACAAAGGAGTGAGGTGAAAGTTACGGGAATAAAACAGACATAAACTATAAAGGGACGAATAAAGGGAAACTTGAAAAATAAACAGACACAATTTATAAAGGAGCGAGGGAAACATTACGGGAATAAAACACAGACACAATTAAAAAAGAGAAAGGGAAAAGTAACGGGAATAAGACACTGGCACAATTTATAAAGGGAAAGGGAAAAGTTACAGGAATAAGACACGTACACAATTTTTAAAGAGCGAGGGTAAGTTTACAGGAATAAAAAACAGACACAATTTAAATTGTGGAGAGGAAATGTTACGGGAATAAAACAAAACTACAGTTTACAAAGGAGTAAGGGGAAAGATACAGGAATAAAAATATACCCAAAATTTATAAAGGAGCGAAGAGAACATGATGGGAAAAAAACACATATACAATTTATAAAGACGTGAGTGAAATATTACGGGTTTAAAACACAGACACAATTTAAAGAGGGGGGGTTGAAATGTTATGGGAATAAAGCACAGATGCAGTTTCCAAAGGAGTGATGGGAAAGTTAGGGGAATAAAACAGACATAATTTATAAAGGGGTAAAGGAAACATTACTTGAAAAATAAGGAGACACAATTTATAAAGGTGCGAGGGAAACATTACGGGAATAAAACCCAGACACAATTTATAAAGGGAAAGGGAAAGGTTACGGGAATAAACCACAGATAGTGTTTACAAAGGAGTGAGGGGAAAGTTATGGGATAAAACACAGTCACAATATATAAAGTGACAAAGGAAATATTACAGGAATAAAACACAGACACAATTTCAGTAGGGGGGAGGAAATGTTACAGGAATAAAACACAGATACAGTTTACAAAGGAGTGACGGGAAATTTAGGGGAATAAAACAGACATACTCTATAAAGGGTCGAATGAAACGCTACTTTAAAAATAAACAGACACAATTTATAAAGGGAAATGGAAATATTATGGGAATAAAACACAAACACAATTTAAAATGGGTGGAGGAAATGTTACGGGAATAAAACAGAGATACAGTTTACAAAGGAGTGTGGGGAAAGTATACTCAAAATTTATAAAGGAGGGAGTAGAACATTATGTGAATAAAACACAGATACAATTTATAAAGGCGTGAGGGAAATATTACCGGAATGAAACACAGACACAATTTCAATAGGGGGGAGGAAATGTTACAGGAATAAAACACAGATACAGTTTCCAAAGGAGTGACGGTAAATTTAGGGGAATAAAACAGAAATAATCTATAAAGGGGCGAATGAAACGCTACTTTAAATATAAACAGACACAATTTATAAAGGGAAATGGAAAAGTTACGGGAATAACCCACAGACACAATTTATAAAGGCGTGAGGGAAATATTACAGGAAGAAAACACAGACACAATTTAAATAAAGGGGAGGAAATGTTATGGGAATAAAACGCAGATACAGTTTTCAAAGGAGTGAGGGGAAAGTTACGGGAATAAAACACAGACGCAATATATAAAGGCATGAGGCAATTGTTATGGGAATAAACACAGACACAATTTAAATTGGGGGAGGAAATATTACGGGAATAAAACACAGAGACAGTTTACAAAGGAGTAAGGGGAAAGAAACAGGAATAAAAAAATATCCATAATTTATAAAGGAGCAAAGAGAACGTTATGGGAATAAAACAAAGATACAATTTATAAAGATATGAGGGAAATATTACGGGATTAAAACACAGACACAATTTAAAGAGGGGGGTTGCAATGTTACGGGAATAAAGCACAGATAGAGTTTCCAAAGGAGTGAGGGGAAAGTTAGGGGTATAAAACATACATAAAATATAAAGGGGCGAAGGAAACATCACTTGAAAAATAAACAGACACAATTTATAAAGGTGCGAGGGAAACATTACGGGAATAAAACCCAGACACAATTTATAAAGGGAAAGGGAAAGGTTACGGGAATAAATCACAGATAGAGTTTACAAAGGAGTGAGGGGAAAGTTATGGGATAAAACACAGTCACAATGTATAAAGTGACAAAGGAAATATTACAGGAATAAAACACAGACACAATTTAAATAGGGGGTGGAAATGTTACAGGAATAAAACACAGGTACAGTTTACAAAGGAGTGACGGGAAATTTAGGGGAATAAAACAGACATAATCTACAAAGGGGCGAATAAAACGCTACTTTAAAAATAAACAGACACAATTTATAAAGGGAAAGGGAAAAGTTAGGGAATAACCCACAGACACAATTTATAAAGTCGTGAGGGAAATATTACAGGAATAAAACACAGACACAATTTAAATAGTGGGGAGGAAATGTTACGGGAATAAAACACAGATACGGTTTAGAATGGAGTGACGGGAAATTTAGGGGAATAAAACAGACATAATCTACAAAGGGGCGAATAAAACGCTACTTTAAAAATAAACAGACACAATTTATAAAGGGAAAGGGAAAAGTTACGGGAATAAAACACAGACACAATTGAAATAAAGGGGAGGAAATGTTATGGGAATAAAACACAGATACAGTTTTCAAAGGAGTGAGGGGAAAGTTACGGGAATAAAACGCAGACGCAATATATAAAGGCGTGAGCCAAATATTATGGGAATAAACACAGACACAATTTAAATTGGGGGTGGAAATATTACGGGAATAAAACACAGAGACAGTTTACAAAGGAGTAAGGGGAAAGTTACAGGAAGAAAAAAATATCCATTATTTATAAAGGAGCAAAGAGAACGTGATGGGAATAAAACAAAGATACAATTTATAAAGATATGTGGGAAATATTACGGGATTAAAACACACACACAATTTAAAGAGGGGGGTTGCAATGTTACGGGAATAAAGCACAGATACATTTTCCAAAGGATGAGGGGAAAGTTAGGGGAATAAAACAGACAAAATTTATAAAGGTGAAAAGGAAACGTTACTTGAAAAATAAACAGACACAATTTATAAAGGAGCGAGGGAAACATTACGAGAATAAAACACAGACACAATTTAAATAGGGCGGAGGAAATATTACCATAATAAAATAGAGATATAGTTTCCAAAGGAGTGAAGGGAAAGTTATGGGAATAAAACACAGACACAATATATAAAGTGGCAAAAGAAATATTACAGGAATTAAACACAGACACAATATGTAAAGGGGCGAAGGAAATATGATGGGAATAAAACACAGGATACAGTTCACAAAGGAGTGAGGGGAAATTTAGGTGAATAATACAGACATAAACTATAAGGGGGCGAAGGAAACGCTACTTGAAAAATAAACAGACACAATTTATAAAGGGAAAGGAAAAAGTTACGGGAATAAACCACAGACACAATTTATAAAGGGAAAGGGAATAGTTACGGGAATAAAACACAGACACAATTTATAAAGGGAAAGGGAAAAGTTACAGGAATAAGACACGTACACAATATTTAAAGGAGTGAGGATAAATTTACAGGAATAAAACAGACCCAAATTTATAAAGGATCGAGGGAAAATTTATGGGAATAAAACACAGATGCAATATATAAAGGAGAAAGGGAAACGTTATGGGAATAAAACAAAAAAGCCATTTATAGAGAAGCGAGCAAATGTTACGGGAATAATACAGACACAATTTTGAAAGGAGTAAGGGAAATGTTATAGGAATAAAGCATAGACAAAATATAAAGGCGTGTGGTAAATATTACCGGAATAAAACACAGATACAATATATAAAGGCATGAGGGAAATATTACGGGAATAAGACACAGACACAATTAAAATAAAGAGAAGGAAAAGTTATGTGAATTAAACACAGACACAGTTTTCAAAGGAGTGAGGAGACATTTACGGGAATAAAATCCAGACTCAATATATAAAGGCGTGATGGAAATATTATGGGAATAAAACACAGACACAATTTAAAGAGGCGGGAGGAAATATTACAGGAATAAAACACAGATACTGTTTACAAAGGAGTGAGGAGAAAGTTACGGGTATAAAACAGACATAAAATATGAAGGGGCAAAGGATTCGAAACTTGAAAAATAAACAGACACAATTTATAAAGGGAAAGGGAAAAGTTACGGGAATAAAAAACAGGCACAATTTATAAAGGGGCCAGGGAATTTTTACCGGAATAAAACACACACACAGTTTATAAAGAGCGAGGGTAACTTTACAGGGAAAAAAAAACAGACACAATTTAAATAGCGGAGAAGAAATGTTTCGGGAAGAAAACACAGATACAGTTTACAAAGGAGTGAGGGGAAAGTTACAGGAATAAAACCCAGACGCATTATATAAAGGCATGTGGGAAATATAACGGGAATAAAACACAGACACAATTTAAATTGGGGGCGGAAATGTTACGGGAATAAAACACACAGAAATTTTACAAAGGAGTGAGGGGAAAGTTAGAGGAATAAAAAAAATACCCAAAATTTATAAACGGATGAGGGAAATACTATGGGTATAAAACAAATAGACAATTTAAGTAGGGTGGTGGGGTTGGAGGAAAGTTACGGGAATAAATCAGAGATACAGCTTACAAAGGAGTGAGGGAAAATTTATAGGAATAACACATAGACACAATATATAAAGGGGCAAAGGAAATATTAGGGTAATAAAACACAGATTCAATATAAATAGGGGGGTGGAAATGTTATGAGAATAAAAGACAGACACAATATGTAAAGGGGGCGAAGGAAATATTACGGGAATAAAACACAGACAATTTAAATAGCGTGGAGGATATATTACGGAAATCAAACAGTTTACAAAGGAGTGAGGTGAAAGTTACGGGAATAAAACAGACATAAACTATAAAGGGACGAATAAAGGGAAACTTGAAAAATAAACAGACACAATTTATAAAGGAGCGAGGGAAACATTACGGGAATAAAACACAGACACAATTAAAAAAGAGAAAGGGAAAAGTAACGGGAATAAGACACTGGCACAATTTATAAAGGGAAAGGGAAAAGTTACAGGAATAAGACACGTACACAATTTTTAAAGAGCGAGGGTAAGTTTACAGGAATAAAAAACTGACACAATTTAAATTGTGGAGAGGAAATGTTACGGGAATAAAACAAAACTACAGTTTACAAAGGAGTAAGGGGAAAGATACAGGAATAAAAATATACCCAAAATTTATAAAGGAGCGAAGAGAACATGATGGGAAAAAAACACATATACAATTTATAAAGACGTGAGTGAAATATTACGGGTTTAAAACACAGACACAATTTAAAGAGGGGGGGTTGAAATGTTATGGGAATAAAGCACAGATGCAGTTTCCAAAGGAGTGATGGGAAAGTTAGGGGAATAAAACAGACATAATTTATAAAGGGGTAAAGGAAACATTACTTGAAAAATAAAGAGACACAATTTATAAAGGTGCGAGGGAAACATTACGGGAATAAAACCCAGACACAATTTATAAAGGGAAAGGGAAAGGTTACGGGAATAAACCACAGATAGTGTTTACAAAGGAGTGAGGGGAAAGTTATGGGATAAAACACAGTCACAATATATAAAGTGACAAAGGAAATATTACAGGAATAAAACACAGACACAATTTCAATAGGGGGGAGGAAATGTTACAGGAATAAAACACAGATACAGTTTACAAAGGAGTGACGGGAAATTTAGGGGAATAAAACAGACATACTCTATAAAGGGTCGAATGAAACGCTACTTTAAAAATAAACAGACACAATTTATAAAGGGAAATGGAAATATTATGGGAATAAAACACAAACACAATTTAAAATGGGTGGAGGAAATGTTACGGGAATAAAACAGAGATACAGTTTACAAAGGAGTGTGGGGAAAGTATACTCAAAATTTATAAAGGAGGGAGTAGAACATTATGTGAATAAAACACAGATACAATTTATAAAGGCGTGAGGGAAATATTACCGGAATGAAACACAGACACAATTTCAATAGGGGGGAGGAAATGTTACAGGAATAAAACACAGATACAGTTTCCAAAGGAGTGACGGTAAATTTAGGGGAATAAAACAGAAATAATCTATAAAGGGGCGAATGAAACGCTACTTTAAATATAAACAGACACAATTTATAAAGGGAAATGGAAAAGTTACGGGAATAACCCACAGACACAATTTATAAAGGCGTGAGGGAAATATTACAGGAAGAAAACACAGACACAATTTAAATAAAGGGGAGGAAATGTTATGGGAATAAAACGCAGATACAGTTTTCAAAGGAGTGAGGGGAAAGTTACGGGAATAAAACACAGACGCAATATATAAAGGCATGAGGCAATTGTTATGGGAATAAACACAGACACAATTTAAATTGGGGGAGGAAATATTACGGGAATAAAACACAGAGACAGTTTACAAAGGAGTAAGGGGAAAGAAACAGGAATAAAAAAATATCCATAATTTATAAAGGAGCAAAGAGAACGTTATGGGAATAAAACAAAGATACAATTTATAAAGATATGAGGGAAATATTACGGGATTAAAACACAGACACAATTTAAAGAGGGGGGTTGCAATGTTACGGGAATAAAGCACAGATAGAGTTTCCAAAGGAGTGAGGGGAAAGTTAGGGGTATAAAACATACATAAAATATAAAGGGGCGAAGGAAACATCACTTGAAAAATAAACAGACACAATTTATAAAGGTGCGAGGGAAACATTACGGGAATAAAACCCAGACACAATTTATAAAGGGAAAGGGAAAGGTTACGGGAATAAATCACAGATAGAGTTTACAAAGGAGTGAGGGGAAAGTTATGGGATAAAACACAGTCACAATGTATAAAGTGACAAAGGAAATATTACAGGAATAAAACACAGACACAATTTAAATAGGGGGTGGAAATGTTACAGGAATAAAACACAGGTACAGTTTACAAAGGAGTGACGGGAAATTTAGGGGAATAAAACAGACATAATCTACAAAGGGGCGAATAAAACGCTACTTTAAAAATAAACAGACACAATTTATAAAGGGAAAGGGAAAAGTTAGGGAATAACCCACAGACACAATTTATAAAGTCGTGAGGGAAATATTACAGGAATAAAACACAGACACAATTTAAATAGTGGGGAGGAAATGTTACGGGAATAAAACACAGATACGGTTTAGAATGGAGTGACGGGAAATTTAGGGGAATAAAACAGACATAATCTACAAAGGGGCGAATAAAACGCTACTTTAAAAATAAACAGACACAATTTATAAAGGGAAAGGGAAAAGTTACGGGAATAAAACACAGACACAATTGAAATAAAGGGGAGGAAATGTTATGGGAATAAAACACAGATACAGTTTTCAAAGGAGTGAGGGGAAAGTTACGGGAATAAAACGCAGACGCAATATATAAAGGCGTGAGCCAAATATTATGGGAATAAACACAGACACAATTTAAATTGGGGGTGGAAATATTACGGGAATAAAACACAGAGACAGTTTACAAAGGAGTAAGGGGAAAGTTACAGGAAGAAAAAAATATCCATTATTTATAAAGGAGCAAAGAGAACGTGATGGGAATAAAACAAAGATACAATTTATAAAGATATGTGGGAAATATTACGGGATTAAAACACACACACAATTTAAAGAGGGGGGTTGCAATGTTACGGGAATAAAGCACAGATACATTTTCCAAAGGATGAGGGGAAAGTTAGGGGAATAAAACAGACAAAATTTATAAAGGTGAAAAGGAAACGTTACTTGAAAAATAAACAGACACAATTTATAAAGGAGCGAGGGAAACATTACGAGAATAAAACACAGACACAATTTAAATAGGGCGGAGGAAATATTACCATAATAAAATAGAGATATAGTTTCCAAAGGAGTGAAGGGAAAGTTATGGGAATAAAACACAGACACAATATATAAAGTGGCAAAAGAAATATTACAGGAATTAAACACAGACACAATATGTAAAGGGGCGAAGGAAATATGATGGGAATAAAACACAGGATACAGTTCACAAAGGAGTGAGGGGAAATTTAGGTGAATAATACAGACATAAACTATAAGGGGGCGAAGGAAACGCTACTTGAAAAATAAACAGACACAATTTATAAAGGGAAAGGAAAAAGTTACGGGAATAAACCACAGACACAATTTATAAAGGGAAAGGGAATAGTTACGGGAATAAAACACAGACACAATTTATAAAGGGAAAGGGAAAAGTTACAGGAATAAGACACGTACACAATATTTAAAGGAGTGAGGATAAATTTACAGGAATAAAACAGACCCAAATTTATAAAGGATCGAGGGAAAATTTATGGGAATAAAACACAGATGCAATATATAAAGGAGAAAGGGAAACGTTATGGGAATAAAACAAAAAAGCCATTTATAGAGAAGCGAGCAAATGTTACGGGAATAATACAGACACAATTTTGAAAGGAGTAAGGGAAATGTTATAGGAATAAAGCATAGACAAAATATAAAGGCGTGTGGTAAATATTACCGGAATAAAACACAGATACAATATATAAAGGCATGAGGGAAATATTACGGGAATAAGACACAGACACAATTAAAATAAAGAGAAGGAAAAGTTATGTGAATTAAACACAGACACAGTTTTCAAAGGAGTGAGGAGACATTTACGGGAATAAAATCCAGACTCAATATATAAAGGCGTGATGGAAATATTATGGGAATAAAACACAGACACAATTTAAAGAGGCGGGAGGAAATATTACAGGAATAAAACACAGATACTGTTTACAAAGGAGTGAGGAGAAAGTTACGGGTATAAAACAGACATAAAATATGAAGGGGCAAAGGATTCGAAACTTGAAAAATAAACAGACACAATTTATAAAGGGAAAGGGAAAAGTTACGGGAATAAAACACAGGCACAATTTATAAAGGGGCCAGGGAATTTTTACCGGAATAAAACACACACACAGTTTATAAAGAGCGAGGGTAACTTTACAGGGAAAAAAAAACAGACACAATTTAAATAGCGGAGAAGAAATGTTTCGGGAAGAAAACACAGATACAGTTTACAAAGGAGTGAGGGGAAAGTTACAGGAATAAAACCCAGACGCATTATATAAAGGCATGTGGGAAATATAACGGGAATAAAACACAGACACAATTTAAATTGGGGGCGGAAATGTTACGGGAATAAAACACACAGAAATTTTACAAAGGAGTGAGGGGAAAGTTAGAGGAATAAAAAAAATACCCAAAATTTATAAACGGATGAGGGAAATACTATGGGTATAAAACAAATAGACAATTTAAGTAGGGTGGTGGGGTTGGAGGAAAGTTACGGGAATAAATCAGAGATACAGCTTACAAAGGAGTGAGGGAAAATTTATAGGAATAACACATAGACACAATATATAAAGGGGCAAAGGAAATATTAGGGTAATAAAACACAGATTCAATATAAATAGGGGGGTGGAAATGTTATGAGAATAAAAGACAGACACAATATGTAAAGGGGGCGAAGGAAATATTACGGGAATAAAACACAGACAATTTAAATAGCGTGGAGGATATATTACGGAAATCAAACAGTTTACAAAGGAGTGAGGTGAAAGTTACGGGAATAAAACAGACATAAACTATAAAGGGACGAATAAAGGGAAACTTGAAAAATAAACAGACACAATTTATAAAGGAGCGAGGGAAACATTACGGGAATAAAACACAGACACAATTAAAAAAGAGAAAGGGAAAAGTAACGGGAATAAGACACTGGCACAATTTATAAAGGGAAAGGGAAAAGTTACAGGAATAAGACACGTACACAATTTTTAAAGAGCGAGGGTAAGTTTACAGGAATAAAAAACTGACACAATTTAAATTGTGGAGAGGAAATGTTACGGGAATAAAACAAAACTACAGTTTACAAAGGAGTAAGGGGAAAGATACAGGAATAAAAATATACCCAAAATTTATAAAGGAGCGAAGAGAACATGATGGGAAAAAAACACATATACAATTTATAAAGACGTGAGTGAAATATTACGGGTTTAAAACACAGACACAATTTAAAGAGGGGGGGTTGAAATGTTATGGGAATAAAGCACAGATGCAGTTTCCAAAGGAGTGATGGGAAAGTTAGGGGAATAAAACAGACATAATTTATAAAGGGGTAAAGGAAACATTACTTGAAAAATAAAGAGACACAATTTATAAAGGTGCGAGGGAAACATTACGGGAATAAAACCCAGACACAATTTATAAAGGGAAAGGGAAAGGTTACGGGAATAAACCACAGATAGTGTTTACAAAGGAGTGAGGGGAAAGTTATGGGATAAAACACAGTCACAATATATAAAGTGACAAAGGAAATATTACAGGAATAAAACACAGACACAATTTCAATAGGGGGGAGGAAATGTTACAGGAATAAAACACAGATACAGTTTACAAAGGAGTGACGGGAAATTTAGGGGAATAAAACAGACATACTCTATTAAGGGTCGAATGAAACGCTACTTTAAAAATAAACAGACACAATTTATAAAGGGAAATGGAAATATTATGGGAATAAAACACAAACACAATTTAAAATGGGTGGAGGAAATGTTACGGGAATAAAACAGAGATACAGTTTACAAAGGAGTGTGGGGAAAGTATACTCAAAATTTATAAAGGAGGGAGTAGAACATTATGTGAATAAAACACAGATACAATTTATAAAGGCGTGAGGGAAATATTACCGGAATGAAACACAGACACAATTTCAATAGGGGGGAGGAAATGTTACAGGAATAAAACACAGATACAGTTTCCAAAGGAGTGACGGTAAATTTAGGGGAATAAAACAGAAATAATCTATAAAGGGGCGAATGAAACGCTACTTTAAATATAAACAGACACAATTTATAAAGGGAAATGGAAAAGTTACGGGAATAACCCACAGACACAATTTATAAAGGCGTGAGGGAAATATTACGGGAAGAAAACACAGACACAATTTAAATAAAGGGGAGGAAATGTTATGGGAATAAAACGCAGATACAGTTTTCAAAGGAGTGAGGGGAAAGTTACGGGAATAAAACACAGACGCAATATATAAAGGCATGAGGCAATTGTTATGGGAATAAACACAGACACAATTTAAATTGGGGGAGGAAATATTACGGGAATAAAACACAGAGACAGTTTACAAAGGAGTAAGGGGAAAGAAACAGGAATAAAAAAATATCCATAATTTATAAAGGAGCAAAGAGAACGTTATGGGAATAAAACAAAGATACAATTTATAAAGATATGAGGGAAATATTACGGGATTAAAACACAGACACAATTTAAAGAGGGGGGTTGCAATGCTACGGGAATAAAGCACAGATAGAGTTTCCAAAGGAGTGAGGGGAAAGTTAGGGGTATAAAACATACATAAAATATAAAGGGGCGAAGGAAACATCACTTGAAAAATAAACAGACACAATTTATAAAGGTGCGAGGGAAACATTACGGGAATAAAACCCAGACACAATTTATAAAGGGAAAGGGAAAGGTTACGGGAATAAATCACAGATAGAGTTTACAAAGGAGTGAGGGGAAAGTTATGGGATAAAACACAGTCACAATGTATAAAGTGACAAAGGAAATATTACAGGAATAAAACACAGACACAATTTAAATAGGGGGAGGAAATGTTACAGGAATAAAACACAGGTACAGTTTACAAAGGAGTGACGGGAAATTTAGGGGAATAAAACAGACATAAACTACAAAGGGGCGAATAAAACGCTATTTTAAAAATAAACAGACACAATTTATAAAGGGAAAGGGAAAAGTTAGGGAATAACCCACAGACACAATTTATAAAGTCGTGAGGGAAATATTACAGGAATAAAACACAGACACAATTTAAATAGTGGGGAGGAAATGTTACGGGAATAAAACACAGATACGGTTTAGAATGGAGTGACGGGAAATTTAGGGGAATAAAACAGACATAATCTACAAAGGGGCGTATAAAACGCTACTTTAAAAATAAACAGACACAATTTATAAAGGGAAAGGGAAAAGTTACGGGAATAAAACACAGACACAATTGAAATAAACGGGAGCAAATGTTATGGGAATAAAACACAGATACAGTTTTCAAAGGAGTGAGGGGAAAGTTACGGGAGTAAAACACAGACGCAATATATAAAGGCGTGAGCCAAATATTATGGGAATAAACACAGACACAATTTAAATTGGGGGTGGAAATATTACGGGAATAAAACACAGAGACAGTTTACAAAGGAGTAAGGGGAAAGTTACAGGAAGAAAAAAATATCCATAATTTATAAAGGAGCAAAGAGAACGTGATGGGAATAAAACAAAGATACAATTTATAAAGATATGTGGGAAATATTACGGGATTAAAACACACACACAATTTAAAGAGGGGGGTTGCAATGTTACGGGAATAAAGCACAGATACATTTTCCAAAGGATGAGGGGAAAGTTAGGGGAATAAAACAGACAAAATTTATAAAGGTGAAAAGGAAACGTTACTTGAAAAATAAACAGACACAATTTATAAAGGAGCGAGGGAAACATTACGAGAATAAAACACAGACACAATTTAAATAGGGCGGAGGAAATATTACCATAATAAAATAGAGATATAGTTTCCAAAGGAGTGAAGGGTAAGTTATGGGAATAAAACACAGACACAATATATAAAGTGGCAAAAGAAATATTACAGGAATTAAACACAGACACAATATGTAAAGGGGCGAAGGAAATATGATGGGAATAAAACACAGGATACAGTTCACAAAGGAGTGAGGGGAAATTTAGGTGAATAATACAGACATAAACTATAAGGGGGCGAAGGAAACGCTACTTGAAAAATAAACAGACACAATTTATAAAGGGAAAGGAAAAAGTTACGGGAATAAACCACAGACACAATTTATAAAGGGAAAGGGAATAGTTACGGGAATAAAACACAGACACAATTTATAAAGGGAAAGGGAAAAGTTACAGGAATAAGACACGTACACAATATTTAAAGGAGTGAGGATAAAATTACAGGAATAAAACAGACCCAAATTTATAAAGGATCGAGGGAAAATTTATGGGAATAAAACACAGATGCAATATATAAAGGAGAAAGGGAAACGTTATGGGAATAAAACAAAAAAGCCATTTATAGAGAAGCGAGCAAATGTTACGGGAATAATACAGACACAATTTTGAAAGGAGTAAGGGAAATGTTATAGGAATAAAGCAAAGACAAAATATAAAGGCGTGTGGTAAATATTACCGGAATAAAACACAGATACAATATATAAAGGCATGAGGGAAATATTACGGGAATAAGACACAGACACAATTAAAATAAAGAGAAGGAAAAGTTATGTGAATTAAACACAGACACAGTTTTCAAAGGAGTGAGGAGACATTTACGGGAATAAAATCCAGACTCAATATATAAAGGCGTGATGGAAATATTACGGGAATAAAAGACAGACACAATTTAAAGAGGCGGGAGGAAATATTACAGGAATAAAACACAGACACTGTTTACAAAGGAGTGAGGAGAAAGTTACGGGTATAAAACAGACATAAAATATAAAGGGGCAAAGGAATCGAAACTTGAAAAATAAACAGACACAACTTATAAAGGGAAAGGGAAAAGTTACGGGAATAAAACACAGGCACAATTTATAAAGGGGCCAGGGAATTTTTACCGGAATAAAACACACACACAGTTTATAAAGAGCGAGGGTAACTTTACAGGAATAAAAAAAACCAGACACAATTTAAATAGCGGAGAAGAAATATTTCAGGAAGAAAACACAGATACAGTTTACAAAGGAGTGAGGGGAAAGTTACAGGAATAAAACCCAGACGCATTATATAAAGGCATGTGGGAAATATAACGGGAATAAAACACAGACACAATTTAAATTGGGGGCGGAAATGTTACGGGAATAAAACACACAGAAATTTTACAAAGGAGTAGGGGAAAGTTAGAGGAATAAAAAAAAATACCCCAAATTTATAAACGCATGAGGGAAATACTACGGGTATAAAACAAATAGTCAATTTAAGTAGGGTGGTGGGGTTGGAGGAAAGTTACGGGAATAAATCAGAGATACAGCTTACAAAGGAGTGAGGGAAAATTTAGAGGAATAAAACATAGACACAATATATAAAGGGGCAAAGGAAATATTAGGGTAATAAAACACTGATTTAATATAAATAGGGGGGTGGAAATGTTATGAGAATAAAACACAGATTCAATATGTAAAGGGGGAGAAGGAAATATTACGGGAATAAAACAGTTTACAAAGGAGTGAGGTGAAAGTTACGGGAATAAAACAGACATAAACTATAAAGGGACGAAGAAAAGGAAACTTGAAAAATAAACAGACACAATTTATAAAGGAGTGAGGGAAACATTACGGGAATAAAACACAGACACAATTAAAAAAGAGAAAGGGAAAAGTTACAGGAAATGTTACGGGAATAAAACAAAACTACAGTTTACAAAGGAGTAAGGGGAAAGTTACAGGAATAAAAATATACCCAAAATTTATAATGGAGCGAAGAGAACATGATGGGAAAAAAACACATATACAATTTATAAAGACGTGAGGGAAATATTACGGGTTTAAAACACAGACACAATTTAAAGAGGGGGGTTGAAATGTTACGGGAAAAAGCACAGATGCAGTTTCCAAAGGAGTGAGGGGATAGTTAGGGGAATAAAACAGACATAATTTATAAAGGGGTAAAGGAAACATTACTTGAAAAATAAAGAGACTCAATTTATAATGGTGCGAGGGAAACATTACGGGAATAAAACCCAGACACAATTTATAAAGGGAAAGGGAAAGGTTACGGGAATAAACCACAGATAGAGTTTACAAAGGAGTGAGGGGATAGTTAGGGGAATGAAACAGACATAATTTATAAAGGGGTAAAGGAAACATTACGGGAATAAAACACAGGCTCCATTTAAATAGGGCGGAGGAAAATTTACGGGAATAAAACAGATATACAGTTTACAAAGGAGTGAGGGGAAAGTTATTTGAATAAAACACGGTCACAATATATAAAGTGGCAAAGGAAATATTACAGGAATAAAACACAGACACAATTTAAATAGGGGGAGGAAATGTTACAGGAATAAAACACAGGTACAGTTTACAAAGGAGTGACGGGAAATTTAGGGGAATAAAACAGACATAAACTACAAAGGGGCGAATAAAACGCTATTTTAAAAATAAACAGACACAATTTATAAAGGGAAAGGGAAAAGTTAGGGAATAACCCACAGACACAATTTATAAAGTCGTGAGGGAAATATTACAGGAATAAAACACAGACACAATTTAAATAGTGGGGAGGAAATGTTACGGGAATAAAACACAGATACGGTTTAGAATGGAGTGACGGGAAATTTAGGGGAATAAAACAGACATAATCTACAAAGGGGCGTATAAAACGCTACTTTAAAAATAAACAGACACAATTTATAAAGGGAAAGGGAAAAGTTACGGGAATAAAACACAGACACAATTGAAATAAACGGGAGCAAATGTTATGGGAATAAAACACAGATACAGTTTTCAAAGGAGTGAGGGGAAAGTTACGGGAATAAAACACAGACGCAATATATAAAGGCGTGAGCCAAATATTATGGGAATAAACACAGACACAATTTAAATTGGGGGGGAAATATTACGGGAATAAAACACAGAGACAGTTTACAAAGGAGTAAGGGGAAAGTTACAGGAAGAAAAAAATATCCATAATTTATAAAGGAGCAAAGCGAACGTGATGGGAATAAAACAAAGATACAAGTTATAAAGATATGTGGGAAATATTACGGGATTAAAACACACACACAATTTAAAGAGGGGGGTTGCAATGTTACGGGAATAAAGCACAGATACATTTTCCAAAGGAGTGAGGGGAAAGTTAGGGGAATAAAACAGACAAAATTTATTAAGGTGTAAAGGAAACGTTACTTGAAAAATAAACAGACACAATTTATAAAGGAGCGAGGGAAACATTACGAGTATAAAACACAGACACAATTTAAATAGGGCGGAGGAAATATTACCGTAATAAAATAGAGATATAGTTTCCAAAGGAGTGAGGGGAAAGTTATGGGAATAAAACACAGACACAATATATAAAGTGGCAAAAGAAATATTACAGGAATTAAACACAGACACAATATGTAAAGGGGCGAAGGAAATATGATGGGAATAAAACACAGGATACAGTTCACAAAGGAGTGACGGGAAATTTAGGTGAATAATACAGACATAAACTGTAAGGGGGCGAAGGAAACGCTACTTGAAATATAAAAAGACACAATTTATAAAGGGAAAGGAAAAAGTTACGGGAATAAACCACAGACACAATTTATAAAGGGAAAGGGAATAGTTACGGGAATAAAACACAGACACAATTTATAAAGGGAAAGGGAGAAGTTACAGGAATAAGACACGTACACAATATTTAAAGGAGTGAGGATAAATTTACAGGAATAAAACAGACCCAAATTTATAAAGGATCGAGGGAAAATTTATGGGATTAAAACACAGATGCAATATATAAAGGAGAAAGGGAAACGTTATGGGAATAAAACAAAAAAGCCATTTATAAAGAAGCGAGCAAATGTTACGGGAATAATACAGACACAATTTTGAAAGGAGTAAGGGAAATGTTATCGGAATAAAGCAAAGACAAAATATAAAGGCGTGTGGTAAATATTACCGGAATAAATCACAGATACAATATATAAAGGCATGAGGGAAATATTACGGGAATAAGACACAGACACAATTAAAATAAAGAGAAGGAAAAGTTATGTGAATTAAACACAGATACAGTTTTCAAAGGAGTGAGGGGACATTTACGGGAATAAAATCCAGACTCAATATATAAAGGCGTGATGGAAATATTACGGGAATAAAACACAGACACAATTTAAAGAGACGGGAGGAAATATTACAGGAATAAAACACAGATACTGTTTACAAAGGAGTGAGGAGAAAGTTACGTTATAAAACAGACATAAAATATAAAGGTGCAAAGGAATCGAAACTTGAAAAATAAACAGACACAATTGATAAAGGGAAAGGGAAAAGTTACGGGAATAAAACACAGGCACAATTTATAAAGGGGCCAGGGAATTTTTACCGGAATAAAACACACACACAGTTTATAAAGAGCGAGGGTAACTTTACAGGAAAAAAAAAACAGACACAATTTAAATAACGGAGAAGAAATGTTTCGGGAAGAAAACACAGATACAGTTTACAAAGGAGTGAGGGTAAAGTTACAGGAATAAAACCCAGACGCATTATATAAAGGCATGTGGGAAATATAACGGGAATAAAACACAGACACAATTTAAATTGGGGGCGGAAATGTTACGGGAATAAAACACACAGAAATTTTTCAAAGGAGTGAGGGGAAAGTTAGAGGAATAAAAAAAAAATACCCAAAATTTATAAACGGATGAGGGAAATACTATGGGTATAAAACAAATAGACAATTTAAGTAGGGTGGTGGGGTTGGAGGAAAGTTACGGGAATAAATCAGAGATACAGCTTACAAAGGAGTGAGGGAAAATTTATAGGAATAACACATAGACACAATATATAAAGGGGCAAAGGAAATATTAGGGTAATAAAACACTGATTCAATATAAATAGGGGGGTGGAAATGTTATGAGAATAAAAGACAGACACAATATGTAAAGGGGGCGAAGGAAATATTACGGGAATAAAACACAGACAATTTAAATAGGGTGGAGGAAATATTACGGAAATCAAACAGTTTACAAAGGAGTGAGGTGAAAGTTACGGGAATAAAACAGACATAAACTATAAAGGGACGAATAAAGGGAAACTTGAAAAATAAACAGACACAATTTATTAAGGAGCGAGGGAAACATTACGGGAATAAAACACAGACACAATTAAAAAAGAGAAAGGGAAAAGTAACGGGAATAAGACACTGGCACAATTTATAAAGGGAAAGGGAAAAGTTACAGGAATAAGACACGTACACAATTTTTAAAGAGCGAGGGTAAGTTTACAGGAATAAAAAACAGACACAATTTAAATTGTGGAGAGGAAATGTTACGGGAATAAAACAAAACTACAGTTTACAAAGGAGTAAGGGGAAAGATACAGGAATAAAAATATACCCAAAATTTATAAAGGAGCGAAGAGAACATGATGGGAAAAAATCACATATACAATTTATAAAGACGTGAGTGAAATATTACGGGTTTAAAACACAGACACAATTTAAAGAGGTGGGTTGAAATGTTACGGGAATAAAGCACAGATGCAGTTTCCAAAGGAGTGATGGGAAAGTTAGGGGAATAAAACAGACATAATTTATAAAGGGGTAAAGGAAACATTACTTGAAAAATAAAGAGACACAATTTATAAAGGTGCGAGGGAAACATTACGGGAATAAAACCCAGACACAATTTATAAAGGGAAAGGGAAAGGTTACGGGAATAAACCACAGATAGTGTTTGCAAAGGAGTGAGGGGAAAGTTATGGGATAAAACACAGTCACAATATATAAAGTGACAAAGGAAATATTACAAGAATAAAACACAGACACAATTTCAATAGGGGGGAGGAAATGTTACAGGAATAAAACACAGATACAGTTTACAAAGGAGTGACGGGAAATTTAGGGGAATAAAACAGACATACTCTATAAAGGGTCGAATGAAACGCTACTTTAAAAATAAACAGACACAATTTATAAAGGGAAATGGAAATATTATGGGAATAAAACACAAACACAATTTAAAATGGGTGGAGGAAATGTTACGGGAATAAAACAGAGATACAGTTTACAAAGGAGTGTGGGGAAAGTATACTCAAAATTTATAAAGGAGGGAGTAGAACATTATGTGAATAAAACACAGACACAATTTATAAAGGCGTGAGGGAAATATTACAGGAAGAAAACTCAGACACAATTTAAATAGTGGGGAGGAAATGTTACGGGAATAAAACAAAACTACAGTTTACAAAGGAGTAAGGGGAAAGATACAGGAATAAAAATATACCCAAAATTTATAAAGGAGCGAAGAGAACATGATGGGAAAAAATCACATATACAATTTATAAAGACGTGAGTGAAATATTACGGGTTTAAAACACAGACACAATTTAAAGAGGTGGGTTGAAATGTTACGGGAATAAAGCACAGATGCAGTTTCCAAAGGAGTGATGGGAAAGTTAGGGGAATAAAACAGACATAATTTATAAAGGGGTAAAGGAAACATTACTTGAAAAATAAAGAGACACAATTTATAAAGGTGCGAGGGAAACATTACGGGAATAAAACCCAGACACAATTTATAAAGGGAAAGGGAAAGGTTACGGGAATAAACCACAGATAGTGTTTGCAAAGGAGTGAGGGGAAAGTTATGGGATAAAACACAGTCACAATATATAAAGTGACAAAGGAAATATTACAAGAATAAAACACAGACACAATTTCAATAGGGGGGAGGAAATGTTACAGGAATAAAACACAGATACAGTTTACAAAGGAGTGACGGGAAATTTAGGGGAATAAAACAGACATACTCTATAAAGGGTCGAATGAAACGCTACTTTAAAAATAAACAGACACAATTTATAAAGGGAAATGGAAATATTATGGGAATAAAACACAAACACAATTTAAAATGGGTGGAGGAAATGTTACGGGAATAAAACAGAGATACAGTTTACAAAGGAGTGTGGGGAAAGTATACTCAAAATTTATAAAGGAGGGAGTAGAACATTATGTGAATAAAACACAGACACAATTTATAAAGGCGTGAGGGAAATATTACAGGAAGAAAACTCAGACACAATTTAAATAGTGGGGAGGAAATGTTACGGGAATAAAACACAGATACAGTTTAGAAAGGAGTGACGGGAAATGTTACGGGAATAAAACACAGACACAATTTAAATAAAGGGGAGGAAATGTTATGGGAATAAAACGCAGATACAGTTTTCAAAGGAGTGAGGGGAAAGTTACGGGAATAAAACACAGACGCAATATATAAAGGCATGAGGCAATTGTTATGGGAATAAACACAGACACAATTTAAATTGGGGGAGGAAATATTACGGGAATAAAACACAGAGACAGTTTACAAAGGAGTAAGGGGAAAGAAACAGGAATAAAAAAATATCCATAATTTATAAAGGAGCAAAGAGAAAGTTATGGGAATAAAACAAAGATACAATTTATAAAGATATGAGGGAAATATTACGGGATTAAAACACAGACACAATTTAAAGAGGGGGGTTGCAATGTTACGGGAATAAAGCACAGATAGAGTTTCCAAAGGAGTGAGGGGAAAGTTAGGGTTATAAAACATACATAAAATATAAAGGGGCGAAGGAAACATCACTTGAAAAATAAACAGACACAATTTATAAAGGTGCGAGGGAAACATTACGGGAATAAAACCCAGACACAATTTATAAAGGGAAAGGGAAAGGTTACGGGAATAAATCACAGATAGAGTTTACAAAGGAGTGAGGGGAAAGTTATGGGATAAAACACAGTCACAATGTATAAAGTTACAAAGGAAATATTACAGGAATAAAACACAGACACAATTCAAATAGGGTGGGGGGAGGAAATGTTACAGGAATAAAACACAGATACAGTTTACAATGGAGTGACGGGAAATTTAGGGGAATAAAACAGACATAATCAATAAAGGGGTGAATGAAACGTTACTTTAAAAATAAACAGACACAATTTATAAAGGGAAAGGGAAATGTTACGGGAATAAAACACAGACGCAATATATAAAGGCATGAAGCAAATATTATGGGAATAAACACAGACAAAATTTAAATTGGGGAGGAAATATTACGGGAATAAAACACAGAGACAGTTTTCAAAGGAGTGAGAGGACATTTACGGGAATCAAATCCAGACTCATTATATAAAGGCGTGATGGAAATATTACGGGAATAAAACACAGACACAATTTAAAGAGGCGGGAGGAAATATTACGGGAATAAAACACAGATACAGTTTACAAAGGAGTGAGGTGAAAGTTACGGGTATAAAACAGACATAAAATATAAAGGGGCAAAGGAATCGAAACTTGAAAAATAAACAGACACAATTTATAAAGGCAAAGGGAAAAGTTACGGTAATAAAACACAGGCACAATTTATAAAGGGGCCAGGGAATTTTTACCGGAATAAAACACACACACAGTTTATAAAGAGCGAGGGTAACTTTACAGGAATAAAAAAACAACAGACACAATTTAATTAGCGGAGAAGAAATGTTTCGGGAAGAAAACAAAGATACAGTTTACAAAGGAGTGAGGTGAAAGTTACGGGAATAAAACAGACATAAACTATAAAGCGATGTAGAAAAGGAAACTTGAAAAATAAACAGACACAATTTATAAAGGAGCGAGGGAAACATTACGAGAATAAAACACAGACACAATTTAAATAGGGCGGAGGAAATGTTACGGTAATAAAACAGAGATAAAGTTTACAAAGGGGTGAGGGGAACGTCATGGGAATAAAACACAGACACAATATATAAAGGGGCAAAAGAAATATTACAGGAATAAAACACAGACACAATATGTAAAGGGGGTGAAGGAAATATGATGGGAATAAAACACAGGATACAGTTTACAAAGGAGTGAGGGGAAAGTTACAGGAATAAAATCCAGACGCATTATATAAAGGCATGTGGGAAATATAACGGGAATAAAACACAGACACAATTTAAATTGGGGGCGGAAATGTTACGGGAATAAAACACACAGAAATTTTAGAAAGGAGTGAGGGGAAAGTTAGAGGAATAAAAAAAAATACCCAAAATTTATAAACGCATGAGGGAAATACTACGGGTATAAAACAAATAGACAATTTAAGTAGGGTGGTGGGGTTGGAGGAAAGTTACGGGAATAAATCAGAGATACAGCTTACAAAGGAGTGAGGGAAAATTTATAGGAATAACACATAGACACAATATATAAAGGGGCAAAGGAAATATTAGGGTAATAAAACACTGATTCAATATAAATAGGGGGGTGGAAATGTTATGAGAATAAAAGACAGACACAATATGTAAAGGGGGCGAAGGAAATATTACGGGAATAAAACACAGACAATTTAAATAGGGTGGAGGAAATATTACGGAAATCAAACAGTTTACAAAGGAGTGAGGTGAAAGTTACGGGAATAAAACAGACATAAACTATAAAGGGACGAATAAAGGGAAACTTGAAAAATAAACAGACACAATTTATTAAGGAGCGAGGGAAACATTACGGGAATAAAACACAGACACAATTAAAAAAGAGAAAGGGAAAAGTAACGGGAATAAGACACTGGCACAATTTATAAAGGGAAAGGGAAAAGTTACAGGAATAAGACACGTACACAATTTTTAAAGAGCGAGGGTAAGTTTACAGGAATAAAAAACAGACACAATTTAAATTGTGGAGAGGAAATGTTACGGGAATAAAACAAAACTACAGTTTACAAAGGAGTAAGGGGAAAGATACAGGAATAAAAATATACCCAAAATTTATAAAGGAGCGAAGAGAACATGATGGGAAAAAATCACATATACAATTTATAAAGACGTGAGTGAAATATTACGGGTTTAAAACACAGACACAATTTAAAGAGGTGGGTTGAAATGTTACGGGAATAAAGCACAGATGCAGTTTCCAAAGGAGTGATGGGAAAGTTAGGGGAATAAAACAGACATAATTTATAAAGGGGTAAAGGAAACATTACTTGAAAAATAAAGAGACACAATTTATAAAGGTGCGAGGGAAACATTACGGGAATAAAACCCAGACACAATTTATAAAGGGAAAGGGAAAGGTTACGGGAATAAACCACAGATAGTGTTTGCAAAGGAGTGAGGGGAAAGTTATGGGATAAAACACAGTCACAATATATAAAGTGACAAAGGAAATATTACAAGAATAAAACACAGACACAATTTCAGTAGGGGGGAGGAAATGTTACAGGAATAAAACACAGATACAGTTTACAAAGGAGTGACGGGAAATTTAGGGGAATAAAACAGACATACTCTATAAAGGGTCGAATGAAACGCTACTTTAAAAATAAACAGACACAATTTATAAAGGGAAATGGAAATATTATGGGAATAAAACACAAACACAATTTAAAATGGGTGGAGGAAATGTTACGGGAATAAAACAGAGATACAGTTTACAAAGGAGTGTGGGGAAAGTATACTCAAAATTTATAAAGGAGGGAGTAGAACATTATGTGAATAAAACACAGACACAATTTATAAAGGCGTGAGGGAAATATTACAGGAAGAAAACTCAGACACAATTTAAATAGTGGGGAGGAAATGTTACGGGAATAAAACAAAACTACAGTTTACAAAGGAGTAAGGGGAAAGATACAGGAATAAAAATATACCCAAAATTTATAAAGGAGCGAAGAGAACATGATGGGAAAAAATCACATATACAATTTATAAAGACGTGAGTGAAATATTACGGGTTTAAAACACAGACACAATTTAAAGAGGTGGGTTGAAATGTTACGGGAATAAAGCACAGATGCAGTTTCCAAAGGAGTGATGGGAAAGTTAGGGGAATAAAACAGACATAATTTATAAAGGGGTAAAGGAAACATTACTTGAAAAATAAAGAGACACAATTTATAAAGGTGCGAGGGAAACATTACGGGAATAAAACCCAGACACAATTTATAAAGGGAAAGGGAAAGGTTACGGGAATAAACCACAGATAGTGTTTGCAAAGGAGTGAGGGGAAAGTTATGGGATAAAACACAGTCACAATATATAAAGTGACAAAGGAAATATTACAAGAATAAAACACAGACACAATTTCAATAGGGGGGAGGAAATGTTACAGGAATAAAACACAGATACAGTTTACAAAGGAGTGACGGGAAATTTAGGGGAATAAAACAGACATACTCTATAAAGGGTCGAATGAAACGCTACTTTAAAAATAAACAGACACAATTTATAAAGGGAAATGGAAATATTATGGGAATAAAACACAAACACAATTTAAAATGGGTGGAGGAAATGTTACGGGAATAAAACAGAGATACAGTTTACAAAGGAGTGTGGGGAAAGTATACTCAAAATTTATAAAGGAGGGAGTAGAACATTATGTGAATAAAACACAGACACAATTTATAAAGGCGTGAGGGAAATATTACAGGAAGAAAACTCAGACACAATTTAAATAGTGGGGAGGAAATGTTACGGGAATAAAACACAGATACAGTTTAGAAAGGAGTGACGGGAAATGTTACGGGAATAAAACACAGACACAATTTAAATAAAGGGGAGGAAATGTTATGGGAATAAAACGCAGATACAGTTTTCAAAGGAGTGAGGGGAAAGTTACGGGAATAAAACACAGACGCAATATATAAAGGCATGAGGCAATTGTTATGGGAATAAACACAGACACAATTTAAATTGGGGGAGGAAATATTACGGGAATAAAACACAGAGACAGTTTACAAAGGAGTAAGGGGAAAGAAACAGGAATAAAAAAATATCCATAATTTATAAAGGAGCAAAGAGAAAGTTATGGGAATAAAACAAAGATACAATTTATAAAGATATGAGGGAAATATTACGGGATTAAAACACAGACACAATTTAAAGAGGGGGGTTGCAATGTTACGGGAATAAAGCACAGATAGAGTTTCCAAAGGAGTGAGGGGAAAGTTAGGGGTATAAAACATACATAAAATATAAAGGGGCGAAGGAAACATCACTTGAAAAATAAACAGACACAATTTATAAAGGTGCGAGGGAAACATTACGGGAATAAAACCCAGACACAATTTATAAAGGGAAAGGGAAAGGTTACGGGAATAAATCACAGATAGAGTTTACAAAGGAGTGAGGGGAAAGTTATGGGATAAAACACAGTCACAATGTATAAAGTTACAAAGGAAATATTACAGGAATAAAACACAGACACAATTCAAATAGGGTGGGGGGAGGAAATGTTACAGGAATAAAACACAGATACAGTTTACAATGGAGTGACGGGAAATTTAGGGGAATAAAACAGACATAATCAATAAAGGGGTGAATGAAACGTTACTTTAAAAATAAACAGACACAATTTATAAAGGGAAAGGGAAATGTTACGGGAATAAAACACAGACGCAATATATAAAGGCATGAAGCAAATATTATGGGAATAAACACAGACAAAATTTAAATTGGGGAGGAAATATTACGGGAATAAAACACAGAGACAGTTTTCAAAGGAGTGAGAGGACATTTACGGGAATCAAATCCAGACTCATTATATAAAGGCGTGATGGAAATATTACGGGAATAAAACACAGACACAATTTAAAGAGGCGGGAGGAAATATTACGGGAATAAAACACAGATACAGTTTACAAAGGAGTGAGGTGAAAGTTACGGGTATAAAACAGACATAAAATATAAAGGGGCAAAGGAATCGAAACTTGAAAAATAAACAGACACAATTTATAAAGGCAAAGGGAAAAGTTACGGTAATAAAACACAGGCACAATTTATAAAGGGGCCAGGGAATTTTTACCGGAATAAAACACACACACAGTTTATAAAGAGCGAGGGTAACTTTACAGGAATAAAAAAACAACAGACACAATTTAATTAGCGGAGAAGAAATGTTTCGGGAAGAAAACAAAGATACAGTTTACAAAGGAGTGAGGGGAAAGTTACAGGAATAAAACCCAGACGCATTATATAAAGGCATGTGGGAAATATAACGGGAATAAAACACAGAAACAATTTAAATTGGTGGCGGAAATGTTACGGGAATAAATCACACAGAAATTTTGCAAAGGAGTGAGGGGAAAATTAGAGGAATAAAAAAAAATACCCAAAATTTATAAACACATGAGGGAAATACTACGGGTATAAAACAAATAGACAATTTAAGTAGAGGGGTGGGGTGGGAGGAAAGTTACGGGAATAAATCAGAGATACAGCTTACAAAGGAGTGAGGGAAATATTACGGGAATAAGACACAGACACAATTAAAATAAAGGGAAGGAAAAGTTATGGGAATAAACACAGATACAGTTTTCAAAGGAGTGAGAGGACATTTACGGGAATAAAATCCAGACTCAATATATAAAGGCGTGAGGGAAATATTACGGGAATAAAACACAGACACAATTTAAATAGGGGGGGGGGAGGAAATATTACGGAAATAAAACAAAGATACAGTTTACAAAGGAGTGAGGTGAAAGTTACGGGAATAAAACAGACATAAACTATAAAGCGATGTAGAAAAGGAAACTTGAAAAATAAACAGACACAATTTATAAAGGAGCGAGGGAAACATTACGAGAATAAAACACAGACACAATTTAAATAGGGCGGAGGAAATGTTACGGTAATAAAACAGAGATAAAGTTTACAAAGGGGTGAGGGGAACGTCATGGGAATAAAACACAGACACAATATATAAAGGGGCAAAAGAAATATTACAGGAATAAAACACAGACACAATATGTAAAGGGGGTGAAGGAAATATGATGGGAATAAAACACAGGATACAGTTTACAAAGGAGTGAGGGGAAAGTTACAGGAATAAAATCCAGACGCATTATATAAAGGCATGTGGGAAATATAACGGGAATAAAACACAGACACAATTTAAATTGGGGGCGGAAATGTTACGGGAATAAAACACACAGAAATTTTAGAAAGGAGTGAGGGGAAAGTTAGAGGAATAAAAAAAAATACCCAAAATTTATAAACGCATGAGGGAAATACTACGGGTATAAAACAAATAGACAATTTAAGTAGGGTGGTGGGGTTGGAGGAAAGTTACGGGAATAAATCAGAGATACAGCTTACAAAGGAGTGAGGGAAAATTTATAGGAATAACACATAGACACAATATATAAAGGGGCAAAGGAAATATTAGGGTAATAAAACACAGATTCAATATAAATAGGGGGGTGGAAATGTTATGAGAATAAAAGACAGACACAATATGTAAAGGGGGCGAAGGAAATATTACGGGAATAAAACACAGACAATTTAAATAGGGTGGAGGAAATATTACGGAAATCAAACAGTTTACAAAGGAGTGAGGTGAAAGTTACGGGAATAAAAAAGACATAAACTATAAAGGGACGAAGAAAGGGAAACTTGAAAAATAAACAGACACAATTTATAAAGGAGCGAGGGAAACATTACGGGAATAAAACACAGACACAATTAAAAAAGAGAAAGGGAAAAGTTACGGGAATAAGACACTGGCACAATTTATAAAGGGAAAGGGAAAAGTTACAGGAATAAGACACGTACACAATTTTTAAAGAGCGAGGGTAAGTTTACAGGAATAAAAAACAGACACAATTTAAATTGTGGAGAGGAAATGTTACGGGAATAAAACAAAACTACAGTTTACAAAGGAGTAAGGGGAAAGATACAGGAATAAAAATATACCCAAAATTTATAAAGGAGCGAAGAGAACATGATGGGAAAAAAACACATATACAATTTATAAAGACGTGAGTGAAATATTACGGGTTTAAAACACAGACACAATTTAAAGAGGGGGGGTTGAAATGTTATGGGAATAAAGCACAGATGCAGTTTCCAAAGGAGTGATGGGAAAGTTAGGGGAATAAAACAGACATAATTTATAAAGGGGTAAAGGAAACATTACTTGAAAAATAAAGAGACACAATTTATAAAGGTGCGAGGGAAACATTACGGGAATAAAACCCAGACACAATTTATAAAGGGAAAGGGAAAGGTTACGGGAATAAACCACAGATAGTGTTTACAAAGGAGTGAGGGGAAAGTTATGGGATAAAACACAGTCACAATATATAAAGTGACAAAGGAAATATTACAGGAATAAAACACAGACACAATTTCAATAGGGGGGAGGAAATGTTACAGGAATAAAACACAGATACAGTTTACAAAGGAGTGACGGGAAATTTAGGGGAATAAAACAGACATACTCTATAAAGGGTCGAATGAAACGCTACTTTAAAAATAAACAGACACAATTTATAAAGGGAAATGGAAATATTATGGGAATAAAACACAAACACAATTTAAAATGGGTGGAGGAAATGTTACGGGAATAAAACAGAGATACAGTTTACAAAGGAGTGTGGGGAAAGTATACTCAAAATTTATAAAGGAGGGAGTAGAACATTATGTGAATAAAACACAGATACAATTTATAAAGGCGTGAGGGAAATATTACCGGAATGAAACACAGACACAATTTCAATAGGGGGGAGGAAATGTTACAGGAATAAAACACAGATACAGTTTCCAAAGGAGTGACGGTAAATTTAGGGGAATAAAACAGAAATAATCTATAAAGGGGCGAATGAAACGCTACTTTAAATATAAACAGACACAATTTATAAAGGGAAATGGAAAAGTTACGGGAATAACCCACAGACACAATTTATAAAGGCGTGAGGGAAATATTACAGGAAGAAAACACAGACACAATTTAAATAAAGGGGAGGAAATGTTATGGGAATAAAACGCAGATACAGTTTTCAAAGGAGTGAGGGGAAAGTTACGGGAATAAAACACAGACGCAATATATAAAGGCATGAGGCAATTGTTATGGGAATAAACACAGACACAATTTAAATTGGGGGAGGAAATATTACGGGAATAAAACACAGAGACAGTTTAGAAAGGAGTAAGGGGAAAGAAACAGGAATAAAAAAATATCCATAATTTATAAAGGAGCAAAGAGAACGTTATGGGAATAAAACAAAGATACAATTTATAAAGATATGAGGGAAATATTACGGGATTAAAACACAGACACAATTTAAAGAGGGGGGTTGCAATGTTACGGGAATAAAGCACAGATAGAGTTTCCAAAGGAGTGAGGGGAAAGTTAGGGGTATAAAACATACATAAAATATAAAGGGGCGAAGGAAACATCACTTGAAAAATAAACAGACACAATTTATAAAGGTGCGAGGGAAACATTACGGGAATAAAACCCAGACACAATTTATAAAGGGAAAGGGAAAGGTTACGGGAATAAATCACAGATAGAGTTTACAAAGGAGTGAGGGGAAGGTTATGGGATAAAACACAGTCACAATGTATAAAGTGACAAAGGAAATATTACAGGAATAAAACACAGACACAATTTAAATAGGGGGAGGAAATGTTACAGGAATAAAACACAGGTACAGTTTACAAAGGAGTGACGGGAAATTTAGGGGAATAAAACAGACATAATCTACAAAGGGGCGAATAAAACGCTACTTTAAAAATAAACAGACACAATTTATAAAGGGAAAGGGAAAAGTTAGGGAATAACCCACAGACACATTTTATAAAGTCGTGAGGGAAATATTACAGGAATAAAACACAGACACAATTTAAATAGTGGGGAGGAAATGTTACGGGAATAAAACACAGATACGGTTTAGAATGGAGTGACGGGAAATTTAGGGGAATAAAACAGACATAATCTACAAAGGGGCGAATAAAACGCTACTTTAAAAATAAACAGACACAATTTATAAAGGGAAAGGGAAAAGTTACGGGAATAAAACACAGACACAATTGAAATAAAGGGGAGGAAATGTTATGGGAATAAAACACAGATACAGTTTTCAAAGGAGTGAGGGGAAAGTTACGGGAATAAAACGCACACGCAATATATAAAGGCGTGAGCCAAATATTATGGGAATAAACACAGACACAATTTAAATTGGGGGTGGAAATATTACGGGAATAAAACACAGAGACAGTTTACAAAGGAGTAAGGGGAAAGTTACAGGAAGAAAAAAATATCCATAATTTATAAAGGAGCAAAGAGAACGTGATGGGAATAAAACAAAGATACAATTTATAAAGATATGTGGGAAATATTACGGGATTAAAACACACACACAATTTAAAGAGGGGGGTTGCAATGTTACGGGAATAAAGCACAGATACATTTTCCAAAGGATGAGGGGAAAGTTAGGGGAATAAAACAGACAAAATTTATAAAGGTGAAAAGGAAACGTTACTTGAAAAATAAACAGACACAATTTATAAAGGAGCGAGGGAAACATTACGAGAATAAAATACAGACACAATTTAAATAGGGCGGAGGAAATATTACCATAATAAAATAGAGATATAGTTTCCAAAGGAGTGAAGGGAAAGTTATGGGAATAAAACACAGACACAATATATAAAGTGGCAAAAGAAATATTACAGGAATTAAACACAGACACAATATGTAAAGGGGCGAAGGAAATATGATGGGAATAAAACACAGGATACAGTTCACAAAGGAGTGAGGGGAAATTTAGGTGAATAATACAGACATAAACTATAAGGGGGCGAAGGAAACGCTACTTGAAAAATAAACAGACACAATTTATAAAGGGAAAGGAAAAAGTTACGGGAATAAACCACAGACACAATTTATAAAGGGAAAGGGAATAGTTACGGGAATAAAACACAGACACAATTTATAAAGGGAAAGGGAAAAGTTACAGGAATAAGACACGTACACAATATTTAAAGGAGTGAGGATAAATTTACAGGAATAAAACAGACCCAAATTTATAAAGGATCGAGGGAAAATTTATGGGAATAAAACACAGATGCAATATATAAAGGAGAAAGGGAAACGTTATGGGAATAAAACAAAAAAGCCATTTATAGAGAAGCGAGCAAATGTTACGGGAATAATACAGACACAATTTTGAAAGGAGTAAGGGAAATGTTATAGGAATAAAGTATAGACAAAATATAAAGGCGTGTGGTAAATATTACCGGAATAAAACACAGATACAATATATAAAGGCATGAGGGAAATATTACGGGAATAAGACACAGACACAATTAAAATAAAGAGAAGGAAAAGTTATGTGAATTAAACACAGACACAGTTTTCAAAGGAGTGAGGAGACATTTACGGGAATAAAATCCAGACTCAATATATAAAGGCGTGATGGAAATATTATGGGAATAAAACACAGACACAATTTAAAGAGGCGGGAGGAAATATTACAGGAATAAAACACAGATACTGTTTACAAAGGAGTGAGGAGAAAGTTACGGGTATAAAACAGACATAAAATATAAAGGGGCAAAGGATTCGAAACTTGAAAAATAAACAGACACAACTTATAAAGGGAAAGGGAAAAGTTACGGGAATAAAACACAGGCACAATTTATAAAGGGGCCAGGGAATTTTTACCGGAATAAAACACACACACAGTTTATAAAGAGCGAGGGTAACTTTACAGGAATAAAAAAAAACAGACACAATTTAAATAGCGGAGAAGAAATATTTCAGGAAGAAAACACAGATACAGTTTACAAAGGAGTGAGGGGAAAGTTACAGGAATAAAACCCAGACGCATTATATAAAGGCATGTGGGAAATATAACGGGAATAAAACACAGACACAAATTCAATTGGGGGCGGAAATGTTACGGGAATAAAACACACAGAAATTTTACAAAGGAGTGAGGGGAAAGTTAGAGGAATAAAAAAAAATACCCAAAATTTATAAACGCATGAGGGAAATACTACGGGTAAAAACAAATAGTCAATTTAAGTAGGGTGGTGGGGTTGGAGGAAAGTTACGGGAATAAATCAGAGATACAGCTTACAAAGGAGTGAGGGAAAATTTAGAGGAATAAAACATAGACACAATATATAAAGGGGCAAAGGAAATATTAGGGTAATAAAACACTGATTCAATATAAATAGGGGGGTGGAAATGTTATGAGAATAAAACACAGACTCAATATGTAAAGGGGGAGAAGGAAATATTACGGGAATAAAACAGTTTACAAAGGAGTGAGGTGAAAGTTACGGGAATAAAACAGACATAAACTATAAAGGGACGAAGAAAAGGAAACTTGAAAAATAAACAGACACAATTTATAAAGGAGCGAGGGAAACATTACGGGAATAAAACACAGACACAATTAAAAAAGAGAAAGGGAAAAGTTACAGGAAATGTTACGGGAATAAAACAAAACTACAGTTTACAAAGGAGTAAGGGGAAAGTTACAGGAATAAAAATATACCCAAAATTTATAATGGAGCGAAGAGAACATGATGGGAAAAAAGCACATATACAATTTATAAAGACGTGAGGGAAATATTACGGGTTTAAAACACAGACACAATTTAAAGAGGGGGGTTGAAATGTTACGGGAAAAAGCACAGATGCAGTTTCCAAAGGAGTGAGGGGATAGTTAGGGGAATAAAACAGACATAATTTATAAAGGGGTAAAGGAAACATTACTTGAAAAATAAAGAGACTCAATTTATAAAGGTGCGAGGGAAACATTACGGGAATAAAACCCAGACACAATTTATAAAGGGAAAGGGAAAGGTTACGGGAATAAACCACAGATAGAGTTTACAAAGGAGTGAGGGGATAGTTAGGGGAATAAAACAGACATAATTTATAAAGGGGTAAAGGAAACATTACGGGAATAAAACACAGGCTCCATTTAAATAGGGCGGAGGAAAATTTACGGGAATAAAACAGATATACAGTTTACAAAGGAGTGAGGGGAAAGTTATTTGAATAAAACACGGTCACAATATATAAAGTGGCAAAGGAAATATTACAGGAATAAAACACAGACACAATTTAAATAGGGGGAGGAAATGTTACAGGAATAAAACACAGGTACAGTTTACAAAGGAGTGACGGGAAATTTAGGGGAATAAAACAGACATAAACTACAAAGGGGCGAATAAAACGCTATTTTAAAAATAAACAGACACAATTTATAAAGGGAAAGGGAAAAGTTAGGGAATAACCCACAGACACAATTTATAAAGTCGTGAGGGAAATATTACAGGAATAAAACACAGACACAATTTAAATAGTGGGGAGGAAATGTTACGGGAATAAAACACAGATACGGTTTAGAATGGAGTGACGGGAAATTTAGGGGAATAAAACAGACATAATCTACAAAGGGGCGTATAAAACGCTACTTTAAAAATAAACAGACACAATTTATAAAGGGAAAGGGAAAAGTTACGGGAATAAAACACAGACACAATTGAAATAAACGGGAGCAAATGTTATGGGAATAAAACACAGATACAGTTTTCAAAGGAGTGAGGGGAAAGTTACGGGAGTAAAACACAGACGCAATATATAAAGGCGTGAGCCAAATATTATGGGAATAAACACAGACACAATTTAAATTGGGGGTGGAAATATTACGGGAATAAAACACAGAGACAGTTTACAAAGGAGTAAGGGGAAAGTTACAGGAAGAAAAAAATATCCATAATTTATAAAGGAGCAAAGAGAACGTGATGGGAATAAAACAAAGATACAATTTATAAAGATATGTGGGAAATATTACGGGATTAAAACACACACACAATTTAAAGAGGGGGGTTGCAATGTTACGGGAATAAAGCACAGATACATTTTCCAAAGGATGAGGGGAAAGTTAGGGGAATAAAACAGACAAAATTTATAAAGGTGAAAAGGAAACGTTACTTGAAAAATAAACAGACACAATTTATAAAGGAGCGAGGGAAACATTACGAGAATAAAACACAGACACAATTTAAATAGGGCGGAGGAAATATTACCATAATAAAATAGAGATATAGTTTCCAAAGGAGTGAAGGGAAAGTTATGGGAATAAAACACAGACACAATATATAAAGTGGCAAAAGAAATATTACAGGAATTAAACACAGACACAATATGTAAAGGGGCGAAGGAAATATGATGGGAATAAAACACAGGATACAGTTCACAAAGGAGTGAGGGGAAATTTAGGTGAATAATACAGACATAAACTATAAGGGGGCGAAGGAAACGCTACTTGAAAAATAAACAGACACAATTTATAAAGGGAAAGGAAAAAGTTACGGGAATAAACCACAGACACAATTTATAAAGGGAAAGGGAATAGTTACGGGAATAAAACACAGACACAATTTATAAAGGGAAAGGGAAAAGTTACAGGAATAAGACACGTACACAATATTTAAAGGAGTGAGGATAAAATTACAGGAATAAAACAGACCCAAATTTATAAAGGATCGAGGGAAAATTTATGGGAATAAAACACAGACGCAATTTATAAAGGAGCAAGGGAAACGTTATGGGAATAAAACAAAAAAGCCATTTATAAAGAAGCGAGCAAATGTTACGGGAATAATACAGACACAATTTTGAAAGGAGAAAGGGAAATGTTATAGGAATAAAGCAAAGACAAAATATAAAGGCGTGTGGTAAATATTACCGGAATAAAACACAGATACAATATATAAAGGCATGAGGGAAATATTACGGGAATAAGACACAGACACAATTAAAATAAAGAGAAGGAAAAGTTATGTGAATTAAACACAGACACAGTTTTCAAAGGAGTGAGGAGACATTTACGGGAATAAAATCCAGACTCAATATATAAAGGCGTGATGGAAATATTACGGGAATAAAACACAGACACAATTTAAAGAGGCGGGAGGAAATATTACAGGAATAAAACACAGATACTGTTTACAAAGGAGTGAGGAGAAAGTTACGGGTATAAAACAGACATAAAATATAAAGGGGCAAAGGAATCGAAACTTGAAAAATAAACAGACACAACTTATAAAGGGAAAGGGAAAAGTTACGGGAATAAAACACAGGCACAATTTATAAAGGGGCCAGGGAATTTTTACCGGAATAAAACACACACACAGTTTATAAAGAGCGAGGGTAACTTTACAGGAATAAAAAAAACCAGACACAATTTAAATAGCGGAGAAGAAATATTTCAGGAAGAAAACACAGATACAGTTTACAAAGGAGTGAGGGGAAAGTTACAGGAATAAAACCCAGACGCATTATATAAAGGCATGTGGGAAATATAACGGGAATAAAACACAGACACAATTTAAATTGGGGGCGGAAATGTTACGGGAATAAAACACACAGAAATTTTACAAAGGAGTGAGGGGAAAGTTAGAGGAATAAAAAAAAATACCCCAAATTTATAAACGCATGAGGGAAATACTACGGGTATAAAACAAATAGTCAATTTAAGTAGGGTGGTGGGGTTGGAGGAAAGTTACGGGAATAAATCAGAGATACAGCTTACAAAGGAGTGAGGGAAAATTTAGAGGAATAAAACATAGACACAATATATAAAGGGGCTAAGGAAATATTAGGGTAATAAAACACTGATTCAATATAAATAGGGGGGTGGAAATGTTATGAGAATAAAACACAGACTCAATATGTAAAGGGGGAGAAGGAAATATTACGGGAATAAAACAGTTTACAAAGGAGTGAGGTGAAAGTTACGGGAATAAAACAGACATAAACTATAAAGGGACGAAGAAAAGGAAACTTGAAAAATAAACAGACACAATTTATAAAGGAGCGAGGGAAACATTACGGGAATAAAACACAGACACAATTAAAAAAGAGAAAGGGAAAAGTTACAGGAAATGTTACGGGAATAAAACAAAACTACAGTTTACAAAGGAGTAAGGGGAAAGTTACAGGAATAAAAATATACCCAAAATTTATAATGGAGCGAAGAGAACATGATGGGAAAAAAACACATATACAATTTATAAAGACGTGAGGGAAATATTACGGGTTTAAAACACAGACACAATTTAAAGAGGGGGGTTGAAATGTTACGGGAAAAAGCACAGATGCAGTTTCCAAAGGAGTGAGGGGATAGTTAGGGGAATAAAACAGACATAATTTATAAAGGGGTAAAGGAAACATTACTTGAAAAATAAAGAGACACAATTTATAAAGGTGCGAGGGAAACATTACGGGAATAAAACCCAGACACAATTTATAAAGGGAAAGGGAAAGGTTACGGGAATAAACCACAGATAGAGTTTACAAAGGAGTGAGGGGATAGTTAGGGGAATAAAACAGACATAATTTATAAAGGGGTAAAGGAAACATTACGGGAATAAAACACAGGCTCCATTTAAATAGGGCGGAGGAAAATTTACGGGAATAAAACAGATATACAGTTTACAAAGGAGTGAGGGGAAAGTTATTTGAATAAAACACGGTCACAATATATAAAGTGGCAAAGGAAATATTACAGGAATAAAACACAGACACAATTTAAATAGGGGGAGGAAATGTTACAGGAATAAAACACAGGTACAGTTTACAAAGGAGTGACGGGAAATTTAGGGGAATAAAACAGACATAAACTACAAAGGGGCGAATAAAACGCTATTTTAAAAATAAACAGACACAATTTATAAAGGGAAAGGGAAAAGTTAGGGAATAACCCACAGACACAATTTATAAAGTCGTGAGGGAAATATTACAGGAATAAAACACAGACACAATTTAAATAGTGGGGAGGAAATGTTACGGGAATAAAACACAGATACGGTTTAGAATGGAGTGACGGGAAATTTAGGGGAATAAAACAGACATAATCTACAAAGGGGCGTATAAAACGCTACTTTAAAAATAAACAGACACAATTTATAAAGGGAAAGGGAAAAGATACGGGAATAACACACAGACACAATTGAAATAAACGGGAGAAAATGTTATGGGAATAAAACACAGATACAGTTTTCAAAGGAGTGAGGGGAAAGTTACGGGAATAAAACACAGACGCAATATATAAAGGCGTGAGCCAAATATTATGGGAATAAACACAGACACAATTTAAATTGGGGGTGGAAATATTACGGGAATAAAACACAGAGACAGTTTACAAAGGAGTAAGGGGAAAGTTACAGGAAGAAAAAAATATCCATAATTTATAAAGGAGCAAAGCGAACGTGATGGGAATAAAACAAAGATACAAGTTATAAAGATATGTGGGAAATATTACGGGATTAAAACACACACACAATTTAAAGAGGGGGGTTGCAATGTTACGGGAATAAAGCACAGATACATTTTCCAAAGGAGTGAGGGGAAAGTTAGGGGAATAAAACAGACAAAATTTATAAAGGTGTAAAGGAAACGTTACTTGAAAAATAAACAGACACAATTTATAAAGGAGCGAGGGAAACATTACGAGAATAAAACACAGACACAATTTAAATAGGGCGGAGGAAATATTACCGTAATAAAATAGAGATATAGTTTCCAAAGGAGTGAGGGGAAAGTTATGGGAATAAAACACAGACACAATATATAAAGTGGCAAACGAAATATTACAGGAATTAAACACAGACACAATATGTAAAGGGGCGAAGGAAATATGATGGGAATAAAACACGGGATACAGTTCACAAAGGAGTGACGGGAAATTTAGGTGAATAATACAGACATAAACTGTAAGGGGGCGAAGGAAACGCTACTTGAAATATAAAAAGACACAATTTATAAAGGGAAAGGAAAAAGTTACGGGAATAAACCACAGACACAATTTATAAAGGGAAAGGGAATAGTTACGGGAATAAAACACAGACACAATTTATAAAGGGAAAGGGAGAAGTTACAGGAATAAGACACGTACACAATATTTAAAGGAGTGAGGATAAATTTACAGGAATAAAACAGACCCAAATTTATAAAGGATCGAGGGAAAATTTATGGGATTAAAACACAGATGCAATATATAAAGGAGAAAGGGAAACGTTATGGGAATAAAACAAAAAAGCAATTTATAAAGAAGCGAGCAAATGTTATGGGAATAATACAGACACAATTTTGAAAGGAGTAAGGGAAATGTTATCGGAATAAAGCAAAGACAAAATATAAAGGCGTGTGGTAAATATTACCGGAATAAATCACAGATACAATATATAAAGGCATGAGGGATATATTACGGGAATAAGACACAGACACAATTAAAATAAAGAGAAGGAAAAGTTATGTGAATTAAACACAGATACAGTTTTCAAAGGAGTGAGGGGACATTTACGGGAATAAAATCCAGACTCAATATATAAAGGCGTGATGGAAATATTACGGGAATGAAACACAGACACAATTTAAAGAGACGGGAGGAAATATTACAGGAATAAAACACAGATACTGTTTACAAAGGAGTGAGGAGAAAGTTACGTTATAAAACAGACATAAAATATAAAGGGGCAAAGGAATCGAAACTTGAAAAATAAACAGACACAATTGATAAAGGGAAAGGGAAAAGTTACGGGAATAAAACACAGGCACAATTTATAAAGGGGCCAGGGAATTTTTACCGGAATAAAACACACACACAGTTTATAAAGAGCGAGGGTAACTTTACAGGAAAAAAAAACAGACACAATTTAAATAGCGGAGAAGAAATGTTTCGGGAAGAAAACACAGATACAGTTTACAAAGGAGTGAGGGGAAAGTTACAGGAATAAAACCCAGACGCATTATATAAAGGCATGTGGGAAATATAACGGGAATAAAACACAGACACAATTTAAATTGGGGGCGGAAATGTTACGGGAATAAAACACACAGAAATTTTACAAAGGAGTGAGGGGAAAGTTAGAGGAATAAAAAAAAATACCCAAAATTTATAAACGGATGAGGGAAATACTATGGGTATAAAACAAATAGACAATTTAAGTAGGGTGGTGGGGTTGGAGGAAAGTTACGGGAATAAATCAGAGATACAGCTTACAAAGGAGTGAGGGAAAATTTATAGGAATAACACATAGACACAATATATAAAGGGGCAAAGGAAATATTAGGGTAATAAAACACAGATTCAATATAAATAGGGGGGTGGAAATGTTATGAGAATAAAAGACAGACACAATATGTATAGGGGGCGAAGGAAATATTACGGGAATAAAACACAGACAATTTAAATAGGGTGGAGGAAATATTACGGAAATCAAACAGTTTACAAAGGAGTGAGGTGAAAGTAACGGGAATAAAACAGACATAAGCTATAAAGGGACGAAGAAAGGGAAACTTGAAAAATAAACAGACACAATTTATAAAGGATCGAGGGAAACATTACGGGAATAAAACACAGACACAATTAAAAAAGAGAAAGGGAAAAGTAACGGGAATAAGACACTGGCACAATTTATAAAGGGAAAGGGAAAAGTTACAGGAATAAGACACGTACACAATTTTTAAAGAGCGAGGGTAAGTTTACAGGAATAAAAAACAGACACAATTTAAATTGTGGAGAGGAAATGTTACGGGAATAAAACAAAACTACAGTTTACAAAGGAGTAAGGGGAAAGATACAGGAATAAAAATATACCCAAAATTTATAAAGGAGCGAAGAGAACATGATGGGAAAAAAACACATATACAATTTATAAAGACGTGAGTGAAATATTACGGGTTTAAAACAAAGACACAATTTAAAGAGGGGGGTTGAAATGTTATGGGAATAAAGCACAGATGCAGTTTCCAAAGGAGTGATGGGAAAGTTAGGGGAATAAAACAGACATAATTTATAAAGGGGTAAAGGAAACATTACTTGAAAAATAAAGAGACACAATTTATAAAGGTGCGAGGGAAACATTACGGGAATAAAACCCAGACACAATTTATAAAGGGAAAGGGAAAGGTTACGGGAATAAACCACAGATAGTGTTTGCAAAGGAGTGAGGGGAAAGTTATGGGATAAAACACAGTCACAATATATAAAGTGACAAAGGAAATATTACAGGAATAAAACACAGACACAATTTCAATAGGGGGGAGGAAATGTTACAGGAATAAAACACAAATACAGTTTACAAAGGAGTGACGGGAAATTTAGGGGAATAAAACAGACATACTCTATAAAGTGTCGAATGAAACGCTACTTTAAAAATAAACAGACACAATTTATAAAGGGAAATGGAAATATTATGGGAATAAAACACAAACACAATTTAAAATGGGTGGAGGAAATGTTACGGGAATAAAACAGAGATACAGTTTAAAAAGGAGTGTGGGGAAAGTATACTCAAAATTTATAAAGGAGGGAGTAGAACATTATGTGAATAAAACACAGACACAATTTATAAAGGCGTGAGGGAAACATTACGGGAATAAAACACAGACACAATTAAAAAAGAGAAAGGGAAAAGTAACGGGAATAAGACACTGGCACAATTTATAAAGGGAAAGGGAAAAGTTACAGGAATAAGACACGTACACAATTTTTAAAGAGCGAGGGTAAGTTTACAGGAATAAAAAACAGACACAATTTAAATTGTGGAGAGGAAATGTTACGGGAATAAAACAAAACTACAGTTTACAAAGGAGTAAGGGGAAAGATACAGGAATAAAAATATACCCAAAATTTATAAAGGAGCGAAGAGAACATGATGGGAAAAAAACACATATACAATTTATAAAGACGTGAGTGAAATATTACGGGTTTAAAACAAAGACACAATTTAAAGAGGGGGGTTGAAATGTTATGGGAATAAAGCACAGATGCAGTTTCCAAAGGAGTGATGGGAAAGTTAGGGGAATAAAACAGACATAATTTATAAAGGGGTAAAGGAAACATTACTTGAAAAATAAAGAGACACAATTTATAAAGGTGCGAGGGAAACATTACGGGAATAAAACCCAGACACAATTTATAAAGGGAAAGGGAAAGGTTACGGGAATAAAGCACAGATAGTGTTTGCAAAGGAGTGAGGGGAAAGTTATGGGATAAAACACAGTCACAATATATAAAGTGACAAAGGAAATATTACAGGAATAAAACACAGACACAATTTCAATAGGGGGGAGGAAATGTTACAGGAATAAAACACAAATACAGTTTACAAAGGAGTGACGGGAAATTTAGGGGAATAAAACAGACATACTCTATAAAGTGTCGAATGAAACGCTACTTTAAAAATAAACAGACACAATTTATAAATGGAAATGGAAATATTATGGGAATAAAACACAAACACAATTTAAAATGGGTGGAGGAAATGTTACGGGAATAAAACAGAGATACAGTTAAAAAGGAGTGTGGGGAAAGTATACTCAAAATTTATAAAGGAGGGAGTTGAACATTATGTGAATAAAACACAGACACAATTTATAAAGGCGTGAGGGAAATATTACAGGAAGAAAACACAGACACAATTTAAATAGTGGGGAGGAAATGTTACGGGAATAAAACACAGATACAGTTTAGAAAGGAGTGACGGGAAATGTTACGGGAATAAAACACAGACACAATTTAAATAAAGGGGAGGAAATGTTATGGGAATAAAACGCAGATACAGTTTTCAAAGGAGTGAGGGGAAAGTTACGGGAATAAAACACAGACGCAATATATAAAGGCATGAGGCAATTGTTATGGGAATAAACACAGACACAATTTAAATTGGGGGAGGAAATATTACGGGAATAAAACACAGAGACAGTTTACAAAGGAGTAAGGGGAAAGAAACAGGAATAAAAAAATATCCATAATTTATAAAGGAGCAAAGAGAACGTTATGGGAATAAAGCAAAGATACAATTTATAAAGATATGAGGGAAATATTACGGGATTAAAACACAGACACAATTTAAAGAGGGGGGTTGCAATGTTACGGGAATAAAGCACAGATAGAATTTCCAAAGGAGTGAGGGGAAAGTTAGGGGTATAAAACATACATAAAATATAAAGGGGCGAAGGAAACATCACTTGAAAAATAAACAGACACAATTTATAAAGGTGCGAGGGAAACATTACGGGAATAAAACCCAGACACAATTTATAAAGGGAAAGGGAAAGGTTACGGGAATAAATCACAGATAGAGTTTACAAAGGAGTGAGGGGAAAGTTATGGGATAAAACACAGTCACAATGTATAAAGTTACAAAGGAAATATTACAGGAATAAAACACAGACACAATTCAAATAGGGTGGGGGGAGGAAATGTTACAGGAATAAAACACAGATACAGTTTACAATGGAGTGACGGGAAATTTAGGGGAATAAAACAGACATAATCAATAAAGGGGTGAATGAAACGTTACTTTAAAAATAAACAGACACAATTTATAAAGGGAAAGGGAAAAGTAACGGGAATAAGACACTGGCACAATTTATAAAGGGAAAGGGAAAAGTTACAGGAATAAGACACGTACACAATTTTTAAAGAGCGAGGGTAAGTTTACAGGAATAAAAAACAGACACAATTTAAATTGTGGAGAGGAAATGTTACGGGAATAAAACAAAACTACAGTTTACAAAGGAGTAAGGGGAAAGATACAGGAATAAAAATATACCCAAAATTTATAAAGGAGCGAAGAGAACATGATGGGAAAAAAACACATATACAATTTATAAAGACGTGAGTGAAATATTACGGGTTTAAAACAAAGACACAATTTAAAGAGGGGGGTTGAAATGTTATGGGAATAAAGCACAGATGCAGTTTCCAAAGGAGTGATGGGAAAGTTAGGGGAATAAAACAGACATAATTTATAAAGGGGTAAAGGAAACATTACTTGAAAAATAAAGAGACACAATTTATAAAGGTGCGAGGGAAACATTACGGGAATAAAACCCAGACACAATTTATAAAGGGAAAGGGAAAGGTTACGGGAATAAACCACAGATAGTGTTTGCAAAGGAGTGAGGGGAAAGTTATGGGATAAAACACAGTCACAATATATAAAGTGACAAAGGAAATATTACAGGAATAAAACACAGACACAATTTCAATAGGGGGGAGGAAATGTTACAGGAATAAAACACAAATACAGTTTACAAAGGAGTGACGGGAAATTTAGGGGAATAAAACAGACATACTCTATAACGTGTCGAATGAAACGCTACTTTAAAAATAAACAGACACAATTTATAAAGGGTAATGGAAATATTATGGGAATAAAACACAAACACAATTTAAAATGGGTGGAGGAAATGTTACGGGAATAAAACAGAGATACAGTTTAAAAAGGAGTGTGGGGAAAGTATACTCAAAATTTATAAAGGAGGGAGTAGAACATTATGTGAATAAAACACAGACACAATTTATAAAGGCGTGAGGGAAATATTACAGGAAGAAAACACAGACACAATTTAAATAGTGGGGAGGAAATGTTACGGGAATAAAACACAGATACAGTTTAGAAAGGAGTGACGGGAAATGTTACGGGAATAAAACACAGACACAATTTAAATAAAGGGGAGGAAATGTTATGGGAATAAAACGCAGATACAGTTTTCAAAGGAGTGAGGGGAAAGTTACGGGAATAAAACACAGACGCAATATATAAAGGCATGAGGCAATGGTTATGGGAATAAACACAGACACAATTTAAATTGGGGGAGGAAATATTACGGGAATAAAACACAGAGACAGTTTACAAAGGAGTAAGGGGAAAGAAACAGGAATAAAAAAATATCCATAATTTATAAAGGAGCAAAGAGAACGTTATGGGAATAAAACAAAGATACAATTTATAAAGATATGAGGGAAATATTACGGGATTAAAACACAGACACAATTTAAAGAGGGGGGTTGCAATGTTACGGGAATAAAGCACAGATAGAGTTTCCAAAGGAGTGAGGGGAAAGTTAGGGGTATAAAACATACATAAAATATAAAGGGGCGAAGGAAACATCACTTGAAAAATAAACAGACACAATTTATAAAGGTGCGAGGGAAACATTACGGGAATAAAACCCAGACACAATTTATAAAGGGAAAGGGAAAGGTTACGGGAATAAATCACAGATAGAGTTTACAAAGGAGTGAGGGGAAAGTTATGGGATAAAACACAGTCACAATGTATAAAGTTACAAAGGAAATATTACAGGAATAAAACACAGACACAATTCAAATAGGGTGGGGGTAGGAAATGTTACAGGAATAAAACACAGATACAGTTTACAATGGAGTGACGGGAAATTTAGGGGAATAAAACAGACATAATCAATAAAGGGGTGAATGAAACGTTACTTTAAAAATAAACAGACACAATTTATAAAGGGAAAGGGAAATGTTACGGGAATAAAACACAGACGCAATATATAAAGGCATGAAGCAAATATTATGGGAATAAACACAGACAAAATTTAAATTGGGGAGGAAATATTACGGGAATAAAACACAGAGACAGTTTTCAAAGGAGTGAGAGGACATTTACGGGAATCAAATCCAGACTCATTATATAAAGGCGTGATGGAAATATTACGGGAATAAAACACAGACACAATTTAAAGAGGCGGGAGGAAATATTACGGGAATAAAACACAGATACAGTTTACAAAGGAGTGAGGTGAAAGTTACGGGTATAAAACAGACAAAAAATATAAAGGGGCAAAGGAATCGAAACTTGAAAAATAAACAGACACAATTTATAAAGGCAAAGGGAAAAGTTACGGTAATAAAACACAGGCACAATTTATAAAGGGGCCAGGGAATTTTTACCGGAATAAAACACACACACAGTTTATAAAGAGCGAGGGTAACTTTACAGGAATAAAAAAAACAACAGACACAATTTAATTAGCGGAGAAGAAATGTTTCGGGAAGAAAACACAGATACAGTTTACAAAGGAGTGAGGGGAAAGTTACAGGAATAAAACCCAGACGCATTATATAAAGGCATGTGGGAAATATAACGGGAATAAAACACAGAAACAATTTAAATTGGTGGCGGAAATGTTACGGGAATAAATCACACAGAAATTTTGCAAAGGAGTGAGGGGAAAATTAGAGGAATAAAAAAAAAATACCCAAAATTTATAAACACATGAGGGAAATACTACGGGTATAAAACAAATAGACAATTTAAGTAGAGGGGTGGGGTGGGAGGAAAGTTACGGGAATAAATCAGAGATACAGCTTACAAAGGAGTGAGGGAAATATTACGGGAATAAGACACAGACACAATTAAAATAAAGGGAAGGAAAAGTTATGGGAATAAAACACAGATACAGTTTTCAAAGGAGTGAGTGGACATTTACGGGAATAAAATCAAGCCTCAATATATAAAGGCGTGAGGGAAATATTACGGAAATAAATCACAGACACAATTTAAATAGGGGGCGAGGAAATATTACGGAAATAAAACAAAGATACAGCTTACAAAGGAGTGAGGTGAAGGTTACGGGAATAAAACGGACATAATCTATAAAGGGATGAAGAAAAGGAAACTTGAAAAATAAACGGACACAATTTATAAAGGAGCGAGGGAAACATTACGAGAATAAAACACAGACACAATTTAAATAGGGCGGAGGAAATGTTACGGTAATAAAAGAGAGATAAAGTTTACAAAGGAGTGAGGGGAAAGTTATGGGAATAAAACACAGACACAATATATAAAGGGGCAAAAGAAATATTACAGGAATAAAACACAGATACAATATGTAAAGGGGGCAAAGTAAATATGATGGGAATAAAACACAGGATACAGTTCACAAAGGAGTGAGGGGTAATTTAGGGGAATAATACAGACATAAATTATAAGGGGGCGTAGTAAACGCTACTTGAAAAATAAACAGCACAATTTATAAAGGGGAAGGAAAAAGGTACGGGAATAAACCAAAGACACAATTTATAAAGGGAAGGGGAAATGTTACGGGAATAAAACACAGGCAAATTTATAAAGGGGCCAGGGAATTTTCACCAGAATAAAACACACACACAGTTTATAAAGAGCGAGGGTAACTTTACAGGAATAAAAAAAAACAGTAACAATTTAAATAGCGGAGAAGAAATGTTACGAGAATGAAACACAGATACTGTTTACAAAGGAGTGAGGGGAAAGTTACAGGAGTAAAATCCAGACGCATTATATAAAGACATGTGGGAAATATTACGGGAATAAAACACAGACACAATTTAAATTGGGGGTGGAAATGTTACGGGAATAAATCACACAGAAATCTTACAAAGGAGTGAGAGGAAAGTTAGAGGAATAAAAAAAAATACCCAAAATTTATAAACGCATGAGGGAAATACTACGGGTATAAAACAAATAGACAATTTAAGTAGGGGGGTGGGGTGGGACGAAAGTTACGGGAATAAATCAGAGATACAGCTTACAAAGGAGTGAGGGAAAAATTATAGGAAAAACACATAGACACAATATATAAAGGGGCAAAGGAAATATTAGGGGAATAAAACACAGACACAATTTACATAGGGGGGAGGAAATATTACAGAAATCAAACAGTTTACAAAGGAGTGAGGTGAACGTTACGGGAATAAAACAGACATAAACTATAAAGGGACGAAAAAAAAGGAAACGTAAAATAAACAGGTGCAATTTATAAAGGAGCGAGGGAAACATTACGGGAATAAAACACAGACACAATTAAAAAAGAGAAAGGGAAAAGTTATGGGAATAAAACACAGGCACAATTTAAAAAGGGGCCAGGGAATTTTTACCGGAATAAAACACACACACAGTTTATAAAGAGCGAGGGTAACTTTACAGGAATAAAAAAACAGACACAATTTAAATTGTGGAGAGCAAATGTTACGGGAATAAAACAAAACTACAGTTTACAAAGGAGTAAGGGGAAAGTTACAGGAATAAAAATATAGCCAAAATTTATGAAGGAGCGAAGAGAACGTGATGGGAAAAAAAGACAAATACAATTTATAAAGACGTGAGGGAAATATTACGGGTTTGAAACACAGGCACAATTTAAAGAGGGGGGTTGAAATGTTACGGGAATAAAGCACAGATGCAGTTTCCAAAGGAGTGAGGGGAAAGTTACAGGAAAGTTAGGGAAATAAAACAGACATAATTTATAAATGGGTAAAGGAAACATTATTTGAAAAATAAACAGACACAATTTATAACGGTGCGAGGGAAACATTACGGGAATAAAACCCAGACACAATTTATAAACGGAAAGAGAAAGGTTACGGGAATAAACCACAGATAGAGTTTACAAAGGAGTGAGGGGAAAGTTATGGGAATAAAACACAGTCACAATATATAAAGTGGCAAAGGAAATATTACAGGAATAAAACACAGACACAATATGTAAAGGGTCGAAGGAAATATTATGGGAATAAAACACAAACACAATTTAAAAAGGGTGGAGGAAATGTTACGGGAATAAAACAGAGATACAGTTTACAAAGGAGTGTGGGGAAAGTTACGGTAAGAAAAATATACCCAAAATTTATAAAGGAGGGAGTAGAACATTATGTGAATAAAACACTGATACAATTTATAAAGGTGTGAGGGAAATATTACAGGAATAAAACACTGACACAATTTAAATAGGGGGGAGGAAATTTTACAGGAATAAAACACAGATACAGTTTACAAAGGAGTGACGGGAAATTTAGGGGAATAAAACAGACATAATCTACAAAGGGGCGAATAAAACGCTACTTTAAAAATAAACGGACACAATTTATAAAGGGAAAGGGAAATGTTACGGGAATAAAACACAGACACAATTTAAATAGTGGGGAGGAAATGTTACGGGAATAAAACACAGATACAGTTTAAAAGAAGTGACGGGAAGTTTAGGGGAATAAAACAGACATAATCTACAAAGGGGCGAATAAAACGCTACTTTAAAAATAAACAGGTGCAATTTATAAAGGAGCGAGGGAAACATTACGGGAATAAAACACAGACACAATTAAAAAAGAGAAAGGGAAAAGTTATGGGAATAAAACACAGGCACAATTTAAAAAGGGGCCAGGGAATTTTTACCGGAATAAAACACACACACAGTTTATAAAGAGCGAGGGTAACTTTACAGGAATAAAAAAACAGACACAATTTAAATTGTGGAGAGCAAATGTTACGGGAATAAAACAAAACTACAGTTTACAAAGGAGTAAGGGGAAAGTTACAGGAATAAAAATATAGCCAAAATTTATGAAGGAGCGAAGAGAACGTGATGGGAAAAAAAGACAAATACAATTTATAAAGACGTGAGGGAAATATTACGGGTTTGAAACACAGGCACAATTTAAAGAGGGGGGTTGAAATGTTACGGGAATAAAGCACAGATGCAGTTTCCAAAGGAGTGAGGGGAAAGTTACAGGAAAGTTAGGGAAATAAAACAGACATAATTTATAAATGGGTAAAGGAAACATTATTTGAAAAATAAACAGACACAATTTATAACGGTGCGAGGGAAACATTACGGGAATAAAACCCAGACACAATTTATAAACGGAAAGAGAAAGGTTACGGGAATAAACCACAGATAGAGTTTACAAAGGAGTGAGGGGAAAGTTATGGGAATAAAACACAGTCACAATATATAAAGTGGCAAAGGAAATATTACAGGAATAAAACACAGACACAATATGTAAAGGGTCGAAGGAAATATTATGGGAATAAAACACAAACACAATTTAAAAAGGGTGGAGGAAATGTTACGGGAATAAAACAGAGATACAGTTTACAAAGGAGTGTGGGGAAAGTTACGGTAAGAAAAATATACCCAAAATTTATAAAGGAGGGAGTAGAACATTATGTGAATAAAACACTGATACAATTTATAAAGGTGTGAGGGAAATATTACAGGAATAAAACACTGACACAATTTAAATAGGGGGGAGGAAATTTTACAGGAATAAAACACAGATACAGTTTACAAAGGAGTGACGGGAAATTTAGGGGAATAAAACAGACATAATCTACAAAGGGGCGAATAAAACGCTACTTTAAAAATAAACGGACACAATTTATAAAGGGAAAGGGAAATGTTACGGGAATAAAACACAGACACAATTTAAATAGTGGGGAGGAAATGTTACGGGAATAAAACACAGATACAGTTTAAAAGAAGTGACGGGAAGTTTAGGGGAATAAAACAGACATAATCTACAAAGGGGCGAATAAAACGCTACTTTAAAAATAAACAGACACAATTTATAAAGGGAAAGGGAAATGTTACAGGAATAAAACACAGATGCAATATATAAAGGCATGAGGCAAATATTAAGGGAATAAACACAGACAAAATTTAAATTGGGAATGAAATATTTCGGAAATAAAACACAGAAACAGTTTACAAAGGATTAAGGGGAAAGTTACAGGAATAAAAAAAAATCCATAATTTATAATGGAGCAAAGAGAACGTTATGGGAATAAAACAAAGATACAATTTATAAAGATATGAGGGAAATATTACGGGATTAAAACACAGACACAATTTAAAGAGGGGGGTTGCAACGTTACGGGAATAAAGCACAGATACAGTTTCCAAAGGAGTGAGGGGAAAGTTAGGGGAATAAAACAGACATAATTTATAAAGGTGTAAAGGAAATGTTACTTGAAAAATAAACAGACACAATTTATAAAGGGGCGAGGGAAACATTACGAGAATAAAACACAGACACAATTGAAATAGGGCGGAGGAAATGTTACGGTAATAAAACAGAGATAAAGTTTACAAAGGAGTGAGGGGACAGTTACAGGAATAAAATCCAGACGCATTATATAAAGGCATGTGGGAAATATTACAGGAATAAAACACAGACACAATATATAAAGGGGAAAAAGAAATATTACAGGAATAAAACACAGACACAATATGTAAAGGGGGTGAAGGAAATATGATGGGAATAAAACACAGGATACAGTTCACAAAGGAGTGAGGGGAAATTTAGGGGAATAATAGAGACATAAACTATAAGGGGGAGAAGGAAACGCTACTTGAAAAATAAACAGACACAATTTATAAAGGGAAAGGAAAACGTTACGGGAATAAACCAAAGTCACAATTTAAAAAGGGAAAGGGAATAGTTACGGGAATAAAACACAGACACAATTTATAAAGGGAAAGGGAAAACTTACAGGAATAATACACGTACACAATTTTTAAAGGAGTGAGGATAAATTTAAAGGAATAAAACAGACCCAAATTTATAAAGGATCGAGGGAAAACTTATGGGAATAAGCACAGACGCAATTTATAAAGGAGCAAGGGAAAATTTATGGGAATAAAACAAAAAAGCCATTTATAAAGAAGCGAGCAAATGTTATGGGAATAATACAGACACAATTTTGAAAGGAGTAAGGGAAATATTATTGGAATAAAGCAAAGACAAAATATAAAGGCGTGTGGTAAATATTACCGGAATAAAACACAGACACAATTTATAAAGGGGAGAGTAAAAGTTATGTGAATAAAACACAGATACAATATATAAAGGCATGAGGGAAATATGACGGGAATAAAACACAGGCACAATTTAAAAAGGGGCCAGGGAATTTTTACCGGAATCAAACACACACACAGTTTATAAAGAGCGAGGGTAACTTTACACGAATAAAAAAACAGACACAATTTAAATTGTGGAGAGCAAATGTTACGGGAATAAAACAAAACTACAGTTTACAAAGGAGTAAGGGGAAAGTTACAGGAATTAAAATATACCCAAAATTTATGAAGGAGCGAAGGGAACGTGATGGGAAAAAAACACAAATACAATTTATAAAGACGTGAGGGAAATATTACGGGTTTGAAACACAGACACAATTTAAAGAGGGGGGTTGAAATGTTACTTGAATAAAGCACAGATGCAGTTTCCAAAGGAGTGAGGGGAAAGATACAGGAAAGTTAGGGGAATAAAACAGACATAACTTATAAAAGGGTAAAGGAAACATTACTTGAAAAATAAACAGACACAATTTATAAAGGTGCGAGGGAAACATTACGGGAATAAAACCCAGACACAATTTATAAAGGGAAAGGGAAAGGTTACGGGAATAAACCACAGATAGAGTTTACAAAGGAGTGAGGGGAAAGTTATGGGAATAAAACACAGTCACAATATATAAAGTGGCAAAGGAAATATTAGAGGAATAAAACACAGACACAATATGTAAAGGGGTGAAGGAATTATTATGGGAATAAAACACAAACACAATTTAAAAAGGGTGGAGGAAATGTTACGGGAATAAAACAGAGATACAGTTTACAAAGGAGTGTGGGGAAAGTTACGGTAAGAAAAATATACCCAAAATTTATAAAGGAGGGTGTAGAACATTACGTGAATAAAACACAGATACAATTTATAAAGGCGTAAGGGAAATATTACAGCAATAAAACACAGACACAATTTAAATAGGGGTGAGGAAATGTTACAGGAATAAAACACAGATACAGTTTACAAAGGAGTGACGGGAAATTTAGGGGAATAAAACAGGCATAATCTACAAAGGGGCGAATAAAACGCTACTTTAAAAATAAACAGACACAATTTATAAAGGGAAAGGGAAACGTTACGGGAATAAAACACAGACACAATTTAAATAGTGGGGTGGAAATGTTACGGGAATAAAACACAGATACAGTTTACAAAGGAGTGACGGGAAGTTTAGGGGAATAAAACAGACATAATCTACAAAGGGGCGAATAAAACGCTACTTTAAAAATAAACAGACACAATTTATAAAGGAGCGAGGGAAACATTACGAGAATAAAACACAGACACAATTTAAATAGGGCGGAGGAAATGTTATGGTAATAAAACAGAGATAAAGTTTACAAAGGAGTGAGGGGAAAGTTATGGGAATAAAACATAGACACAATATATAAAGGGGCAAAAGAAATATTACAGGAATAAAACACAGACACAATATTTAAAGGGGGCGAAGGAAATATGATGGGAATAAAACACAGGATACAGTTCACAAAGGAGTGAGGGGAAATTTAGGGCAATAATACAGACCTAAACTATAAGGGGCGAAGGAAACGCTACTTGAAAAATAAACAGACACAATTTATAAAGGGAAAGGAAAACGTTACGGGAATAAACCAAAGTCACAATTTAAAAAGGGAAAGGGAAAAGTTACGGGAATAAAACACAGACACAATTTATAAAGGGAAAGGGAATACTTACAGGAATAAGACACGTACACAATTTTTAAAGGAGTGAGGATAAATTTAAACGAATAAAACAGACCCAAATTTATAAAGGATCGAGGGAAAATTTATGGGAAAAAAACACAGACGCAATTTATAAAGGAGCAAGGGAAAATTTATGGGAATAAAACAAAAAAGCCATTTATAAAGAAGCGAGCAAATGTTACGGGAATAATACAGAACAATTTTGAAAGGAGTAAGGAAAATATTATCGGAATAAAGCAAAGACAAAATATAAAGGCGTGTGGTAAATATTACCGGAATAAAACACAGACACAATTTATAAAGGGGAGAGTAAAAGTTATGTGAACAAAACACAGATACAATATATAATGGCATGAGGGAAATATTACGGGAATAAAACAGAGACACAATTAAAATGAAGGGAAGGAAAAGTTATGGGAATAAAACACAGATACAGTTTTCAAAGGAGTGTGGGTACATTTATGGGAATAAAATCCAGACTCAATATATAAAGGCGTGAGGGAAATATTATGGGAATAAAACAAAGATACAGTTTAAATAGGGGTGGGGGGGAGGAAATATTATGGAAATAAAACAAAGATACAGTTTACAAAGGAGTGAGGTGAAAGTTACGGGAATAAAACAAACATAAACTATAAAGGGACGAAGAAAAGGAAACTTGAAAAATAAACAGACACAATTTATAGAGGAGCGAGGGAAACATTACGAGAATAAAACAGAGACACAATTTAAATAGGGCGGAGGAAATGTTATGGTAATAAAACAGAGATAAAGTTTACAAAGGAGTGAGGGGAAAGTTATGGGAATAAAACATAGACACAATATATAAAGGGGCAAAAGAAATATTACAGGAATAAAACACAAACACAATATGTAAAGGGGGCGAAGGAAATATGATGGGAATAAAGCACAGGATACAGTTCACAAAGGAGTGAGGGGAAATATAGGGGAATAACACAGACATAAACTATAAGGGGGCGAAGGAAACTCTACTTGAAAAATAAACAGACACAATTTATAAAGGGGAAGGAAAAAGTTACGTGAATAAACCACAGTCACAATTTATAAAGGGAAAGGGAAAAGTTACGGGAATAAAACACAGACACAATTTATAAAGGGAAAGGGAAAAGTTACAGGAATAAGACACGTACACAATTTTTAAAGGAGTGAGGATAAATTTACAGGAATAAAACAGACCCAAATTTATAAAGGATCGAGGGAAAATTTATGGGAATAAAACACAGACGCAATTTATAAAGGAGCAAGGGAAACGTTTTGGGAATAAAACAAAAAAGCCATTTATAAAGAAACGAGCAAATGTTACGGGAATAATACAGACACAATTTTGAAAGGAGTAAGGGAAATGTTATCGGAATAAAGCAAAGACAAAATATAAAGGCGTGTGGTAAATATTACCGGAATAAAACACAGATACAATATATAAAGGCATGAGGGAAATATTACAGGAATAAGACACAGACACAATTTAAAGAGGCGGGAGGAAATATTACGGGAATAAAACACAGATACAGTTTACAAAGGAGTGAGGTGAAAGTTACGGGTATAAAACAGACATAAAATAGAAAGGGGCAAAGGAATCGAAACTTGAAAAATAAACAGACAAAATGTATAAAGGTGCGAGGGAAGCATTACAGGAATAAAACCCAGACAAAGGTGCGAGGGAAACATTACGGGAATAAAACCCAGACACAATTTATAAAGGGAAAGGGAAAGGTTATGGGAAAAAACCACAGATAGAGTTTACAAAGGAGTGAGGGGAAAGTTATGGGAATAAAATACATTCGCAATATATAAAGTGGCAAAGGAAATATTACAGGAATAAAACACAGACACAATATGTAAAGGGGCGAAGGAAATATTATGGGAATAAAAAACACAAACACAATTTAAAAAGGGTGGAGGAAATGTTACGGGAATAAAACAGAGAATCAGTTTACAAAGGAGTGTGGGGAAAGTTACGGGAAGGAAAATATACCCAAAATTTATAAAGGAGGGAGTAGAACATTATGTGAAGAAAACACAGATACAATTTATAAAGGCGTGAGGGAAATATTACAGGAATAAAACACAGACACAATTTAAATAGGGGGGGGGGGGAGGAAATGTTACAGGAATAAAACACAGATACAGTTTACAAAGGAGTGACGGGAAATTTAGGGGAACAAAACAGACATAATCTATAAAGGGGAGAATGAAACGTTACTTTAAAAATAAACAGACACAATTTATAAAGGGAATTGGAAAAGTTACGGGAATAACCCACAGACACAATTTATAAAGGTGTGAGGGAAATATAACAGGAAGAAAACACAGACAAAATTTAAATATTGGGGAGGAAATGTTACGGGAATAAAACACAGATACAATTTATAAAGGAGTGACGGGAAATTTAGGGGAATAAAACTGACATAATCTACAAAGGGGCGAATAAAACGCTACTTTAAAAATAAACAGACACAATTTATAAAGGGAAAGGGAAATGTTATGGGAATAAAACACAGACGCAATATATAAAGGCATGAGGCAAATATTATGGGAATAAACTCAGACAAAATTTTAATTGTGGAGGAAATCTTCTTCTTCTTTCTTTGGCTTGGCTTCGCGGACGAAGATTTATGGAGGGGGTAAAAATTCCACGTCAGCTGCAGGTTCGTTTGTGGCTGACAAGTCCGATGCGAGACAGGCAGGCACGATTGCAGTGGTTGCAAGGGAAAATTGGTTGGTTGGGTTTGGGTGTTGGGTTTTTCCTCCTTTGCCTTTTGTTCGTGAGGTGGGCTCTGCGGTCTTCTTCAAAGGAGGTTGCTGCCCGCCAAACTGTGAGGCGCGAAGATGCACGGTTTGAGGCGTTATCAGCCCACTGGCGGTGGTCAATGTGGCAGGCACCAAGAGATTTCTTTAGGCAGTCCTTGTACCTTTTCTTTGGTGCACCTCTGTCACGGTGTCCAGTGGAGAGCTCGCCATATAACAGGATCTTGGGAAGGCGATGGTCCTCCATTCTGGAGACGTGACCCATCCAGCGCAGCTGGATCTTCAGCAGCGTGGACTCGATGCTGTCGACCTCTGCCATCTCGAGTACTTCGACGTTAGGGGTGTAAGCGCTCCAATGGATGTTGAGGATGGAGCGGAGACAACGCTGGTGGAAGCGTTCTAGGAGCCGTAGGTGGTGCCGGTAGATGACCCATGATTCGGAGCCGAACAGGAGTGTGGGTATCACAACGGCTCTGTATACGCTTATCTTTGTGAGGTTTTTCAGTTGGTTGTTTTTCCAGACTCTTTTGTGTAGTCTTCCAAAGGCGCTATTTGCCTTGGCGAGTCTGTTGTCTATCTCATTGTCGATCCTTGCATCTGATGAAATGGTGCAGCCGAGATAGGTAAACTGGTTGACCGTTTTGAGTTTTGTGTGCCCGATGGAGATGTGGGGGGGCTGGTAGTCATGGTGGGGAGCTTGCTGATGGAGGACCTCAGTTTTCTTCAGGCTGACTTCCAGGCCAAACATTTTGGCAGTTTCCGCATAGCAGGACGTCAAGCGCTGAAGAGCTGGCTCTGAATGGGCAACTAAAGCGGCATCATCTGCAAAGAGTAGTTCACGGACAAGTTTCTCTTGTGTCTTGGTGTGAGCTTGCAGGCGCCTCAGGTTGAAGAGACTGCCATCCGTGCGGTACCGGATCTAAACAGCGTCTTCATTGTTGGGGTCTTTCATGGCTTGGTTCAGCATCATGCTGAAGAAGATTGAAAAGAGGGTTGGTGCGAGAACACAGCCTTGCTTCACGCCATTGTTAATGGAGAAGGGTTCAGAGAGCTCTCCATTGCAGGCAAAATCTTCGCTAGGATTCTACTAAATAGAATAATACCTAGTGTCGCCGAGAATATTCTCCCAGAATCACAGTGCGGCTTTCGCGCAAACAGAGGAACCACTGACATGGTCTTTGCCCGCAGACAGCTCCAAGAAAAGTGCAGAGAACAAAACAAAGGACTCTACATCACCTTTGTTGACCTCACCAAAGCCTTCGACACCGTGAGCAGGAAAGGGCTTTGGCAAATACTAGTGCGCATCGGATGTCCCCCAAAGTTCCTCAACATGATTATCCAACTGCACGAAAACCAACAAGGTCGGGTCAGATACAGCAATGAGCTCTCTGAACCCTTCTCCATTAACAATGGCGTGAAGCAAGGCTGTGTTCTCGCACCAACCCTCTGTGGAGGAAATATTACGGGAATAAAACACAGAAACAGTTTTCAAAGGAGTGAGGAGACATTTACGGGAATAAAATCCAGACTTAATATATAAAGGCGTGATGGAAATATTACGGGAATAAAACAAAGACACAATTTAAAGATGCGGGAGGAAATATTACGGGAATAAAACACAGATACAGTTTACAAAGGAGTGAGGTGAAAGTTACGGGCATAAAACAGACATAAAATATAAAGATGCAAAGGAATCGAAACTTGAAAAATAAACAGACGCAATTTATAAAGGGAAAGGGAAAAGTTACTGTAATAAAACACAGGCACAATTTCTAAAGGGACCAGGGAATTTTTACCGGAATAAAACACACACACAGTTTATAAAGAGTGAGGATAACTTTACAGGAATAAAAAAAAAGACACAATTTAAATAGCGGAGAAGAAATGTTTCGGGAAGAAAACAAAGATACAGTTTACAAAGGGGTGAGGGGAAAGTTACAGCAATAAAACCCAGACGCATTATATAAAGGCATGTGGGAAATATAACGGGAATAAAACACCGACACAATTTAAATGTTACGGAAATAAATCACACAGAAATTTTACAAAGGAGTGAGGGGAATGTTAGAGGAATAAAAAAAAAAATACCCAAAATATATAAACGCATGAGGGAAATACTACGGGTATAAAACAAATAGACAATTTAGATAGGGTGGTGGGGTGGGAGGAAAGTTACGGGAATAAATCAGAGATACAGCTTACAAAGGAGTGAGGAAAAATTTATAGGAATAACACATAGACATAATATATAAAGGGACAAAGGAAATATTAGGGGAATAAAACACAGATTCAATATAAATAGTGGGGTGGAAATGTTATGAGAATAAAACACAGACACAATATGTAAAGGGGGCGAAGGAAATATTACGGGAATAATACACAGACACAATTTAAGAGGGGGGGAGGAAATATTATGGAAATAAAACAAAGATACAGTTTACAAAGGAGTGAGGTGAATGTTACGGGAGTAAGACAGACATAAACTATAAAGGGACGAAATAAGGAAACTTGAAAAATAAACAGACACAATTTATAAAGGAGCGAGGGAAACGTTACAGGAATAAAAAACAGACACAATTTAAATTGTGGAGAGGAAATGTTACGGGAATAAAACAAAACTACAGTTTACAAAGGAGTAAGGGGAAAGTTACATGAATAAAAATATACCCAAAATTTATAAAGGAGCGAAGAGAACGTGATGGGAAAAAAACACATATACAATTTATAAAGACGTGAGGGAAATATTACGGGCTTAAAACACAGACACAATTTAAAGAGAGGGGTTGAAATGTTACGGGAATAAAGCACAGATGCAGTTTCCAAAGGAGTGAGGGGAAAGTTAGGGGAATAAAACGGACATAATTTATAAAGGGGTAAAGGAAACATTACTTGAAAAATAAAGAGACACAATTTATAAAGGTGCGAGGGAAACATTACGGGAATAAAACCCAGACACAATTTATGAAGGGAAAGGGAAAGGTTACGGGAATAAACCACAGATAGAGTTTACAAAGGAGTGAGGGGAAAGTTATGGGATAAAACACAGTCACAATGTATAAAGTGACAAAGGAAATATTACAGGAATAAAACACAGACACAATTTCAATAGGGGGGAGGAAATGTTACAGGAATAAAACACAGATACAGTTTACAAAGGAGTGACGGGAAATTTAGGGGAATAAAACCGACATAATCTATAAAGGGGCGAATGAAACGCTACTTTAAAAATAAACAGACACAATTTATAAAGGGAAATGGAAATATTATGGGAATAAAACACAAACACAATTTAAAAAGGGTGGAGGAAATGTTACGGGAATAAAACAGAGATACAGTTTACAAAGGAGTGTGGGGAAAGTATACCCAAAATTTATAAAGGTGGGAGTAGAACATTATGTGAATAAAACACAGATACAATTTATAACGGTGTGAGGGAAATATTACAGGAATAAAACACAGACACAATTTCAATAGGGGGGAGGAAATGTTACAGGAATAAAACACAGATACAGTTTACAAAGGAGTGACGGTAAATTTAGGGGAATAAAACAGACATAATCTATAAAGGGGCGAATGAAACGCTACTTTAAAAATAAACAGACACAATTTATAAAGGGAAATGGAAAAGTTACGGGAATAACCCACAGACACAATTTATAAAGGCGTGAGGGAAATATTACAGGAGGAAAACACAGACACAATTTAAATAGTGGGGAGGAAATGTTACGAGAATAAAACACAGATACAGTTTAGAAAGGAGTGACGGGAAATGTTACGGGAATAAAACACAGACACAATTAAAATAAAGGGGAGGAAATGTTATGGGCATAAAACGCAGATACAGGTTTCAAAGGAGTGAGGGGAAAGTTACGGGAATAAAACACAGACGCAATATGTAAAGGCATGAGGCAAATATTATGGGAATAAACAGAGACAAAATTTAAATTGTGGAGGAAATATTACGGGAATAAAACACAGAAACAGTGGTCAAAGGAGTGAGGGGACATTTACGGGAATAAAATCCAGACTTAATATATAAAGGCGTGATGGAAATATTACGGGAATAAAACACAGACACAATTTAAAGAGGCGGGAGGAAATATTACGGGAATAAAACACAGATACAGTTTACAAAGGAGTGAGGTGAAAGTTACGGGTATAAAACAGACATAAAATATAAAGGGGCAAAGGAATCGAAACTTGAAAAATAAACAGACACAATTTATAAAGGGAAAGGGAAAAGTTACGGTAATAAAACAGAGGCACAATTTATAAAGGGGCCAGGGAATTTTTACCGGAATAAAACACACACACAGTTTATAAAGAGCGAGGGTAACTTTACAGGAATAAAAAAAAACAGACACAATTTAAATAGCGGAGAAGAAATGTTTCGGGAAGAAAACACAGATACAGTTTACAAAGGAGTGAGGGGAAAGTTACAGGAATAAAATCCAGACGCATTATATAAAGGCATGTGGGAAATATTACGGGAATAAAACACAGACACAATTTAAATTGGGGGTGGAAATGTTATGGGAATAAATCACACAGAAATTTTACAAAGTAGTGAGAGGAAAGTTAGAGGAATAAAAAAAATACCCAAAATATATAAACGCATGAGGGAAATACTAAGGGTATAAAACAAATAGACAATTTAAGAAGGGGGATGGGGTGGGAGGATAGTTACGGGAATAAATCAGAGATACAGCTTTCAAAGGAGTGAGGGAAAATTTATAGGAATAACACATAGACACAATATATAAAGGGGCAAAGGAAATATTGGGGAATAAAACACAGATTCAATATAAATATGGGGGTGGAAATGTTATGAGAATAAAACACACACAATATGTAAAAGGGGCGAAGGAAATATTACGGGAATAATACACAGACACAATTTCAGAGGGTGGGAGGAAATATTACGGAAATAAAACAAAGATACCGTTTACAAAGGAGTGAGGTGAAAGTTAAGGGAGTAAGACTGACATAAACTATAAAGGGACGAAGAAAAGGAAACTTGAAAAATAAACAGACACAATTTATAAAGGAGAGAGGGAAACGTTACGGGAATAAAACACAGACACAATTAAAAAAGGGAAAGGGAAAAGTTACGGGAATAAAACACAGACACAATATATAAAGGGGCAAAAGAAATATTACAGGAATAAAACACAGACACAATATGTAAAGGGGGTGAAGGAAATATGATGGGAATAAAACACAGGATACAGTTCACAAAGGAGTGAGGGGAAATTTAGGGGAATAATAGAGACATAAACTATAAGGGGGAGAAGGAAACGCTACTTGAAAAATAAACAGACTCAATTTATAAAGGGAAAGGAAAACGTTACGGGAATAAACCAAAGTCACAATTTAAAAAGGGAAAGGGAATAGTTACGGGAATAAAACACAGACACAATTTATAAAGGGAAAGGGAAAACTTACAGGAATAATACACGTACACAATTTTTAAAGGAGTGAGGATAAATTTAAAGGAATAAAACAGACCCAAATTTATAAAGGATCGAGGGAAAACTTATGGGAATAAGCACAGACGCAATTTATAAAGGAGCAAGGGAAAATTTATGGGAATAAAACAAAAAAGCCATTTATAAAGAAGCGAGCAAATGTTATGGGAATAATACAGACACAATTTTGAAAGGAGTAAGGGAAATATTATTGGAATAAAGCAAAGACAAAATATAAAGGCGTGTGGTAAATATTACCGGAATAAAACACAGACACAATTTATAAAGGGGAGAGTAAAAGTTATGTGAATAAAACACAGATACAATATATAAAGGCATGAGGGAAATATGACGGGAATAAAACACAGGCACAATTTAAAAAGGGGCCAGGGAATTTTTACCGGAATCAAACACACACACAGTTTATAAAGAGCGAGGGTAACTTTACACGAATAAAAAAACAGTCACAATTTAAATTGTGGAGAGCAAATGTTACGGGAATAAAACAAAACTACAGTTTACAAAGGAGTAAGGGGAAAGTTACAGGAATTAAAATATACCCAAAATTTATGAAGGAGCGAAGGGAACGTGATGGGAAAAAAACACAAATACAATTTATAAAGACGTGAGGGAAATATTACGGGTTTGAAACACAGACACAATTTAAAGAGGGGGGTTGAAATGTTACTTGAATAAAGCACAGATGCAGTTTCCAAAGGAGTGAGGGGAAAGATACAGGAAAGTTAGGGGAATAAAACAGACATAACTTATAAAAGGGTAAAGGAAACATTACTTGAAAAATAAACAGACACAATTTATAAAGGTGCGAGGGAAACATTACGGGAATAAAACCCAGACACAATTTATAAACGGAAAGAGAAAGTTTACAGGAATAAACCACAGATAGAGTTTACAAAGGAGTGAGGGGAAAGTTATGGGAATAAAACACAGTCACAATATATAAAGTGGCAAAGGAAATATTACAGGAATAAAACACAGACACAATATGTAAAGGGTCGAAGGAAATATTATGGGAATAAAACACAAACACAATTTAAAAAGGGTGGAGGAAATGTTACGGGAATAAAACAGAGATACAGTTTACAAAGGAGTGTGGGGAAAGTTACGGTAAGAAAAATATACCCAAAATTTATAAAGGAGGGAGTAGAACATTACGTGAATAAAACACAGATACAATTTATAAAGGCGTGAGGGAAATATTACAGGAATAAAACACTGACACAATTTAAATAGGGGGGAGGAAATGTTACAGGAATAAAACACAGATACAGTTTACAAAGGAGTGACGGGAAATTTAGGGGAATAAAACAGACATAATCTACAAAGGGGCGAATAAAACGCTACTTTAAAAATAAACAGACACAATTTATAAAGGGAAAGGGAAATGTTACGGGAATAAAACACAGACACAATTTAAATAGTGGGGAGGAAATGTTACGGGAATAAAACACAGATACAGTTTAAAAGAAGTGACGGGAAGTTTAGGGGAATAAAACAGACATAATCTACAAAGGGGCGAATAAAACGCTACTTTAAAAATAAACAGACACAATTTATAAAGGGAAAGGGAAATGTTACGGGAATAAAACACAGATGCAATATATAAAGGCATGAGGCAAATATTAAGGGAATAAACACAGACAAAATTTAAATTGGGAAGGAAATATTTCGGGAATAAAACACAGAAACAGTTTACAAAGGAGTAGGGGGAAAGTTACAGGAATAAAAAAATATCCATAATTTTTAAAGGAGCAAAGAGAACGTTATGGGAATAAAACAAAGATACAATTTATAAAGATATGAGGGAAATATTACGGGATTAAAACACAGACACAATTTAAAGAGGGGGGTTGCAACGTTACGGGAATAAAGCACAGATACAGTTTCCAAAGGAGTGAGGGGAAAGTTAGGGGAATAAAACAGACATAATTTATAAAGGTGTAAAGGAAATGTTACTTGAAAAATAAACAAACACAATTTATAAAGGGGCGAGGGAAACATTACGAGAATAAAACACAGACACAATTTAAATAGGGCGGAGGAAATGTTACGGTAATAAAACAGAGATAAAGTTTACAAAGGAGTGAGGGGAAAGTTACAGGAATAAAATCCAGACGCATTATATAAAGGCATGTGGGAAATATTACAGGAATAAAACACAGACACAATATAGAAAGGGGAAAAAGAAATATTACCGGAATAAAACACAGACACAATATGTAAAGGGGGTGAAGGAAATATGATGGGAATAAAACACAGGATACAGTTCACAAAGGAGTGAGGGGAAATTTAGGGGAATAATACAGACATAAACTATAAGGGGGAGAAGGAAACGCTACTTGAAAAATAAACAGACACAATTTATAAAGGGAAAGGAAAACGTTACGGGAATAAACCAAAGTCACAATTTAAAAAGGGAAAGGGAATAGTTACGGGAATAAAACACAGACACAATTTATAAAGGGAAAGGGAAAACTTTCAGGAATAATACACGTACACAATTTTTAAAGGAGTGAGGATAAATTTAAAGGAATAAAACAGACCCAAATTTATAAAGGATCGAGGGAAAACTTATGGGTATAAAACACAGACGCAATTTATAAAGGAGCAAGGGAAAATTTATGGGAATAAAACAAAAAAGCCATTTATAAAGAAGCGAGCAAATGTTACGGGAATAATACAGACACAATTTTGAAAGGAGTAAGGGAAATATTATTGGAATAAAGCAAAGACAAAATATAAAGGCGTGTGGTAAATATTACCGGAATAAAACACAGACACAATTTATAAAGAGGAGAGTAAAAGTTATGTGAATAAAACACAGATACAATATATAAAGGCATGAGGGAAATATTACGGGAATAAAACACAGGCACAATTTAAAAAGGGGCCAGGGAATTTTTACCGGAATCAAACACACACACAGTTTATAAAGAGCGAGGGTAACTTTACACGAATAAAAAAACAGACACAATTTAAATTGTGGAGAGCAAATGTTACGGGAATAAAACAAAACTACAGTTTACAAAGGAGTAAGGGGAAAGTTACAGGAATTAAAATATACCCAAAATTTATGAAGGAGCGAAGGGAACGTGATGGGAAAAAAACACAAATACAATTTATAAAGACGTGAGGGAAATATTACGGGTTTGAAACACAGACACAATTTAAAGAGGGGGGTTGAAATGTTACTTGAATAAAGCACAGATGCAGTTTCCAAAGGAGTGAGGGGAAAGATACAGGAAAGTTAGGGGAATAAAACAGACATAACTTATAAAAGGGTAAAGGAAACATTACTTGAAAAATAAACAGACACAATTTATAAAGGTGCGAGGGAAACATTACGGGAATAAAACCCAGGCACAATTTATAAAGGGAAAGGGAAAGGTTACGGGAATAAACCACAGATAGAGTTTACAAAGGAGTGAGGGGAAAGTTATGGGAATAAAACACAGTCACAATATATAAAGTGGCAAAGGAAATATTAGAGGAATAAAACACAGACACAATATGTAAAGGGGTGAAGGAATTATTATGGGAATAAAACACAAACACAATTTAAAAAGGGTGGAGGAAATGTTACGGGAATAAAACAGAGATACAGTTTACAAAGGAGTGTGGGGAAAGTTACGGTAAGAAAAATATACCCAAAATTTATAAAGGAGGGTGTAGAACATTACGTGAATAAAACACAGATACAATTTATAAAGGCGTAAGGGAAATATTACAGGAATAAAACACAGACACAATTTAAATAGGGGTGAGGAAATGTTACAGGAATAAAACACAGATACAGTTTACAAAGGAGTGACGGGAAATTTAGGGGAATAAAACAGGCATAATCTACAAAGGGGCGAATAAAACGCTACTTTAAAAATAAACAGACACAATTTATAAAGGGAAAGGGAAACGTTACGGGAATAAAACACAGACACAATTTAAATAGTGGGGTGGAAATGTTACGGGAATAAAACACAGATACAGTTTACAAAGGAGTGACGGGAAGTTTAGGGGAATAAAACAGACATAATCTACAAAGGGGCGAATAAAACGCTACTTTAAAAATAAACAGACACAATTTATAAAGGAGCGAGGGAAACATTACGAGAATAAAACACAGACACAATTTAAATAGGGCGGAGGAAATGTTATGGTAATAAAACAGAGATAAAGTTTACAAAGGAGTGAGGGGAAAGTTATGGGAATAAAACATAGACACAATATATAAAGGGGCAAAAGAAATATTACAGGAATAAAACACAGACACAATATTTAAAGGGGGCGAAGGAAATATGATGGGAATAAAACACAGGATACAGTTCACAAAGGAGTGAGGGGAAATTTAGGGCAATAATACAGACCTAAACTATAAGGGGCGAAGGAAACGCTACTTGAAAAATAAACAGACACAATTTATAAAGGGAAAGGAAAACGTTACGGGAATAAACCAAAGTCACAATTTAAAAAGGGAAAGGGAAAAGTTACGGGAATAAAACACAGACACAATTTATAAAGGGAAAGGGAATACTTACAGGAATAAGACACGTACACAATTTTTAAAGGAGTGAGGATAAATTTAAACGAATAAAACAGACCCAAATTTATAAAGGATCGAGGGAAAATTTATGGGAAAAAAACACAGACGCAATTTATAAAGGAGCAAGGGAAAATTTATGGGAATAAAACAAAAAAGCCATTTATAAAGAAGCGAGCAAATGTTACGGGAATAATACAGAACAATTTTGAAAGGAGTAAGGAAAATATTATCGGAATAAAGCAAAGACAAAATATAAAGGCGTGTGGTAAATATTACCGGAATAAAACACAGACACAATTTATAAAGGGGAGAGTAAAAGTTATGTGAACAAAACACAGATACAATATATAATGGCATGAGGGAAATATTACGGGAATAAAACAGAGACACAATTAAAATGAAGGGAAGGAAAAGTTATGGGAATAAAACACAGATACAGTTTTCAAAGGAGTGAGGGTACATTTATGGGAATAAAATCCAGACTCAATATATAAAGGCGTGAGGGAAATATTATGGGAATAAAACAAAGATACAGTTTAAATAGGGGTGGGGGGGAGGAAATATTATGGAAATAAAACAAAGATACAGTTTACAAAGGAGTGAGGTGAAAGTTACGGGAATAAAACAGACATAAACTATAAAGGGACGAAGAAAAGGAAACTTGAAAAATAAACAGACACAATTTATAGAGGAGCGAGGGAAACATTACGAGAATAAAACAGAGACACAATTTAAATAGGGCGGAGGAAATGTTATGGTAATAAAACAGAGATAAAGTTTACAAAGGAGTGAGGGGAAAGTTATGGGAATAAAACATAGACACAATATATAAAGGGGCAAAAGAAATATTACAGGAATAAAACACAAACACAATATGTAAAGGGGGCGAAGGAAATATGATGGGAATAAAGCACAGGATACAGTTCACAAAGGAGTGAGGGGAAATATAGGGGAATAACACAGACATAAACTATAAGGGGGCGAAGGAAACTCTACTTGAAAAATAAACAGACACAATTTATAAAGGGGAAGGAAAAAGTTACGTGAATAAACCACAGTCACAATTTATAAAGGGAAAGGGAAAAGTTACGGGAATAAAACACAGACACAATTTATAAAGGGAAAGGGAAAAGTTACAGGAATAAGACACGTACACAATTTTTAAAGGAGTGAGGATAAATTTACAGGAATAAAACAGACCCAAATTTATAAAGGATCGAGGGAAAATTTATGGGAATAAAACACAGACGCAATTTATAAAGGAGCAAGGGAAACGTTTTGGGAATAAAACAAAAAAGCCATTTATAAAGAAACGAGCAAATGTTACGGGAATAATACAGACACAATTTTGAAAGGAGTAAGGGAAATGTTATCGGAATAAAGCAAAGACAAAATATAAAGGCGTGTGGTAAATATTACCGGAATAAAACACAGATACAATATATAAAGGCATGAGGGAAATATTACAGGAATAAGACACAGACACAATTTAAAGAGGCGGGAGGAAATATTACGGGAATAAAACACAGATACAGTTTACAAAGGAGTGAGGTGAAAGTTACGGGTATAAAACAGACATAAAATAGAAAGGGGCAAAGGAATCGAAACTTGAAAAATAAACAGACAAAATGTATAAAGGTGCGAGGGAAGCATTACAGGAATAAAACCCAGACAAAGGTGCGAGGGAAACATTACGGGAATAAAACCCAGACACAATTTATAAAGGGAAAGGGAAAGGTTATGGGAAAAAACCACAGATAGAGTTTACAAAGGAGTGAGGGGAAAGTTATGGGAATAAAATACATTCGCAATATATAAAGTGGCAAAGGAAATATTACAGGAATAAAACACAGACACAATATGTAAAGGGGCGAAGGAAATATTATGGGAATAAAAAACACAAACACAATTTAAAAAGGGTGGAGGAAATGTTACGGGATTAAAACAGAGAATCAGTTTACAAAGGAGTGTGGGGAAAGTTACGGGAAGGAAAATATACCCAAAATTTATAAAGGAGGGAGTAGAACATTATGTGAAGAAAACACAGATACAATTTATAAAGGCGTGAGGGAAATATTACAGGAATAAAACACAGACACAATTTAAATAGGGGGGGGGGGAGGAAATGTTACAGGAATAAAACACAGATACAGTTTACAAAGGAGTGACGGGAAATTTAGGGGAACAAAACAGACATAATCTATAAAGGGGAGAATGAAACGTTACTTTAAAAATAAACAGACACAATTTATAAAGGGAATTGGAAAAGTTACGGGAATAACCCACAGACACAATTTATAAAGGTGTGAGGGAAATATAACAGGAAGAAAACACAGACAAAATTTAAATATTGGGGAGGAAATGTTACGGGAATAAAACACAGATACAATTTATAAAGGAGTGACGGGAAATTTAGGGGAATAAAACTGACATAATCTACAAAGGGGCGAATAAAACGCTACTTTAAAAATAAACAGACACAATTTATAAAGGGAAAGGGAAATGTTATGGGAATAAAACACAGACGCAATATATAAAGGCATGAGGCAAATATTATGGGAATAAACTCAGACAAAATTTTAATTGTGGAGGAAATCTTCTTCTTCTTTCTTTGGCTTGGCTTCGCGGACGAAGATTTATGGAGGGGGTAAAAATTCCACGTCAGCTGCAGGTTCGTTTGTGGCTGACAAGTCCGATGCGAGACAGGCAGGCACGATTGCAGCGGTTGCAAGGGAAAATTGGTTGGTTGGGTTTGGGTGTTGGGTTTTTCCTCCTTTGCCTTTTGTTCGTGAGGTGGGCTCTGCGGTCTTCTTCAAAGGAGGTTGCTGCCCGCCAAACTGTGAGGCGCGAAGATGCACGGTTTGAGGCGTTATCAGCCCACTGGCGGTGGTCAATGTGGCAGGCACCAAGAGATTTCTTTAGGCAGTCCTTGTACCTTTTCTTTGGTGCACCTCTGTCACGGTGTCCAGTGGAGAGCTCGCCATATAACAGGATCTTGGGAAGGCGATGGTCCTCCATTCTGGAGACGTGACCCATCCAGCGCAGCTGGATCTTCAGCAGCGTGGACTCGATGCTGTCGACCTCTGCCATCTCGAGTACTTCGACGTTAGGGGTGTAAGCGCTCCAATGGATGTTGAGGATGGAGCGGAGACAACGCTGGTGGAAGCGTTCTAGGAGCCGTAGGTGGTGCCGGTAGATGACCCATGATTCGGAGCCGAACAGGAGTGTGGGTATCACAACGGCTCTGTATACGCTTATCTTTGTGAGGTTTTTCAGTTGGTTGTTTTTCCAGACTCTTTTGTGTAGTCTTCCAAAGGCGCTATTTGCCTTGGCGAGTCTGTTGTCTATCTCATTGTCGATCCTTGCATCTGATGAAATGGTGCAGCCGAGATAGGTAAACTGGTTGACCGTTTTGAGTTTTGTGTGCCCGATGGAGATGTGGGGGGGCTGGTAGTCATGGTGGGGAGCTGGCTGATGGAGGACCTCAGTTTTCTTCAGGCTGACTTCCAGGCCAAACATTTTGGCAGTTTCCGCATAGCAGGACGTCAAGCGCTGAAGAGCTGGCTCTGAATGGGCAACTAAAGCGGCATCATCTGCAAAGAGTAGTTCACGGACAAGTTTCTCTTGTGTCTTGGTGTGAGCTTGCAGGCGCCTCAGGTTGAAGAGACTGCCATCCGTGCGGTACCGGATCTAAACAGCGTCTTCATTGTTGGGGTCTTTCATGGCTTGGTTCAGCATCATGCTGAAGAAGATTGAAAAGAGGGTTGGTGCGAGAACACAGCCTTGCTTCACGCCATTGTTAATGGAGAAGGGTTCAGAGAGCTCTCCATTGCAGGCAAAATCTTCGCTAGGATTCTACTAAATAGAATAATACCTAGTGTCGCCGAGAATATTCTCCCAGAATCACAGTGCGGCTTTCGCGCAAACAGAGGAACCACTGACATGGTCTTTGCCCGCAGACAGCTCCAAGAAAAGTGCAGAGAACAAAACAAAGGACTCTACATCACCTTTGTTGACCTCACCAAAGCCTTCGACACCGTGAGCAGGAAAGGGCTTTGGCAAATACTAGTGCGCATCGGATGTCCCCCAAAGTTCCTCAACATGATTATCCAACTGCACGAAAACCAACAAGGTCGGGTCAGATACAGCAATGAGCTCTCTGAACCCTTCTCCATTAACAATGGCGTGAAGCAAGGCTGTGTTCTCGCACCAACCCTCTGTGGAGGAAATATTACGGGAATAAAACACAGAAACAGTTTTCAAAGGAGTGAGGAGACATTTACGGGAATAAAATCCAGACTTAATATATAAAGGCGTGATGGAAATATTACGGGAATAAAACAAAGACACAATTTAAAGATGCGGGAGGAAATATTACGGGAATAAAACACAGATACAGTTTACAAAGGAGTGAGGTGAAAGTTACGGGCATAAAACAGACATAAAATATAAAGATGCAAAGGAATCGAAACTTGAAAAATAAACAGACGCAATTTATAAAGGGAAAGGGAAAAGTTACTGTAATAAAACACAGGCACAATTTCTAAAGGGACCAGGGAATTTTTACCGGAATAAAACACACACACAGTTTATAAAGAGTGAGGATAACTTTACAGGAATAAAAAAAAAGACACAATTTAAATAGCGGAGAAGAAATGTTTCGGGAAGAAAACAAAGATACAGTTTACAAAGGGGTGAGGGGAAAGTTACAGCAATAAAACCCAGACGCATTATATAAAGGCATGTGGGAAATATAACGGGAATAAAACACCGACACAATTTAAATGTTACGGAAATAAATCACACAGAAATTTTACAAAGGAGTGAGGGGAATGTTAGAGGAATAAAAAAAAAAATACCCAAAATATATAAACGCATGAGGGAAATACTACGGGTATAAAACAAATAGACAATTTAGATAGGGTGGTGGGGTGGGAGGAAAGTTACGGGAATAAATCAGAGATACAGCTTACAAAGGAGTGAGGAAAAATTTATAGGAATAACACATAGACATAATATATAAAGGGACAAAGGAAATATTAGGGGAATAAAACACAGATTCAATATAAATAGTGGGGTGGAAATGTTATGAGAATAAAACACAGACACAATATGTAAAGGGGGCGAAGGAAATATTACGGGAATAATACACAGACACAATTTAAGAGGGGGGGAGGAAATATTATGGAAATAAAACAAAGATACAGTTTACAAAGGAGTGAGGTGAATGTTACGGGAGTAAGACAGACATAAACTATAAAGGGACGAAATAAGGAAACTTGAAATATAAACAGACACAATTTATAAAGGAGCGAGGGAAACGTTACAGGAATAAAAAACAGACACAATTTAAATTGTGGAGAGGAAATGTTACGGGAATAAAACAAAACTACAGTTTACAAAGGAGTAAGGGGAAAGTTACATGAATAAAAATATACCCAAAATTTATAAAGGAGCGAAGAGAACGTGATGGGAAAAAAACACATATACAAATTATAAAGACGTGAGGGAAATATTACGGGCTTAAAACACAGACACAATTTAAAGAGAGGGGTTGAAATGTTACGGGAATAAAGCACAGATGCAGTTTCCAAAGGAGTGAGGGGAAAGTTAGGGGAATAAAACAGACATAATTTATAAAGGGGTAAAGGAAACATTACTTGAAAAATAAAGAGACACAATTTATAAAGGTGCGAGGGAAACATTACGGGAATAAAACCCAGACACAATTTATGAAGGGAAAGGGAAAGGTTACGGGAATAAACCACAGATAGAGTTTACAAAGGAGTGAGGGGAAAGTTATGGGATAAAACACAGTCACAATGTATAAAGTGACAAAGGAAATATTACAGGAATAAAACACAGACACAATTTCAATAGGGGGGAGGAAATGTTACAGGAATAAAACACAGATACAGTTTACAAAGGAGTGACGGGAAATTTAGGGGAATAAAACCGACATAATCTATAAAGGGGCGAATGAAACGCTACTTTAAAAATAAACAGACACAATTTATAAAGGGAAATGGAAATATTATGGGAATAAAACACAAACACAATTTAAAAAGGGTGGAGGAAATGTTACGGGAATAAAACAGAGATACAGTTTACAAAGGAGTGTGGGGAAAGTATACCCAAAATTTATAAAGGTGGGAGTAGAACATTATGTGAATAAAACACAGATACAATTTATAACGGTGTGAGGGAAATATTACAGGAATAAAACACAGACACAATTTCAATAGGGGGGAGGAAATGTTACAGGAATAAAACACAGATACAGTTTACAAAGGAGTGACGGTAAATTTAGGGGAATAAAACAGACATAATCTATAAAGGGGCGAATGAAACGCTACTTTAAAAATAAACAGACACAATTTATAAAGGGAAATGGAAAAGTTACGGGAATAACCCACAGACACAATTTATAAAGGCGTGAGGGAAATATTACAGGAGGAAAACACAGACACAATTTAAATAGTGGGGAGGAAATGTTACGGGAATAAAACACAGATACAGTTTAGAAAGGAGTGACGGGAAATGTTACGGGAATAAAACACAGACACAATTAAAATAAAGGGGAGGAAATGTTATGGGCATAAAACGCAGATACAGGTTTCAAAGGAGTGAGGGGAAAGTTACGGGAATAAAACACAGACGCAATATGTAAAGGCATGAGGCAAATATTATGGGAATAAACAGAGACAAAATTTAAATTGTGGAGGAAATATTACGGGAATAAAACACAGAAACAGTGGTCAAAGGAGTGAGGGGACATTTACGGGAATAAAATCCAGACTTAATATATAAAGGCGTGATGGAAATATTACGGGAATAAAACACAGACACAATTTAAAGAGGCGGGAGGAAATATTACGGGAATAAAACCCAGATACAGTTTACAAAGGAGTGAGGTGAAAGTTACGGGTATAAAACAGACATAAAATATAAAGGGGCAAAGGAATCGAAACTTGAAAAATAAACAGACACAATTTATAAAGGGAAAGGGAAAAGTTACGGTAATAAAACAGAGGCACAATTTATAAAGGGGCCAGGGAATTTTTACCGAATAAAACACACACACAGTTTATAAAGAGCGAGGGTAACTTTACAGGAATAAAAAAAAACAGACACAATTTAAATAGCGGAGAAGAAATGTTTCGGGAAGAAAACACAGATACAGTTTACAAAGGAGTGAGGGGAAAGTTACAGGAATAAAATCCAGACGCATTATATAAAGGCATGTGGGAAATATTACGGACACAATTTAAATTGGGGGTGGAAATGTTATGGGAATAAATCACACAGAAATTTTACAAAGTAGTGAGAGGAAAGTTAGAGGAATAAAAAAAATACCCAAAATATATAAACGCATGAGGGAAATACTAAGGGTATAAAACAAATAGACAATTTAAGAAGGGGGATGGGGTGGGAGGATAGTTACGGGAATAAATCAGAGATACAGCTTTCAAAGGAGTGAGGGAAAATTTATAGGAATAACACATAGACACAATATATAAAGGGGCAAAGGAAATATTGGGGAATAAAACACAGATTCAATATAAATATGGGGGTGGAAATGTTATGAGAATAAAACACACACAATATGTAAAAGGGGCGAAGGAAATATTACGGGAATAATACACAGACACAATTTCAGAGGGTGGGAGGAAATATTACGGAAATAAAACAAAGATACCGTTTACAAAGGAGTGAGGTGAAAGTTAAGGGAGTAAGACTGACATAAACTATAAAGGGACGAAGAAAAGGAAACTTGAAAAATAAACAGACACAATTTATAAAGGAGAGAGGGAAACGTTACGGGAATAAAACACAGACACAATTAAAAAAGGGAAAGGGAAAAGTTACGGGAATAAAACACAGTCACAATATAAAAAGGGACCAGGGATTTTTTTCCGGAATAAAACACACACACAGTTTATAAAGAGCGAGGGTAACTTTACAGGAATAAAAAAAAACACACACAATTTAAATTGTGGAGAGGAAATGTTACGGGAATAAAACAAAACTACAGTTTACAAAGGAGTAAGGGGAAAGTTACAGGAATAAAAATATACCCAAAATTTATAAAGGAGCAAAGAGAACGTGATGGGAAAAAAACACATATACAATTTATAAAGACGTGAGGGAAATATTACGGGTTTAAAACACAGACCGTTTTGAGTTTTGTGTGCCCGATGGAGATGTGGGGGGGCTGGTAGTCATGGTGGGGAGCTGGCTGATGGAGGACCTTAGTTTTCTTCAGGCTGACTTCCAGGCCAAACATTTTGGCAGTTTCCGCAAAACAGGAGGTCAAGCGCTGAAGAGCTGCCTCTGAATGGGCAACTAAAGCGGCATCATCTGCAAAGAGTAGTTCACGGACAAGTTTCTCTTGTGTCTTGGTGTGAGCTTGCAGGCGCCTCAGATTGAAGAGACTGCCATCCGTGCGGTACCGGATGTAAACAGCGTCTTCATTGTTGGGGTCTTTCAACCAGTTTACCTATCTCGGCTGCACCATTTCATCAGATGCAAGGATCGACAATGAGATAGACAACAGACTCGCCAAGGCAAATAGCGCCTTTGGAAGACTACACAAAAGAGTCTGGAAAAACAACCAACTGAAAAACCTCACAAAGATAAGCGTATACAGAGCCGTTGTCATACCCACACTCCTGTTCGGTTCTGAATCATGGGTCCTCTACCGGCACCACCTACGGCTCCTAGAACACTTCCACCAGCATTGTCTCCGCTCCATCCTCAACATCCATTGGAGCGCTTACACCCCTAACGTCGAAGTACTCGAGATGGCAGAGGTCGACAGCATCGAGTCCACGCTGCTGAAGATCCAGCTGCGCTGGATGGGTCACGTCTCCAGAATGGAGGACCATCGCCTTCCCAAGATCCTGTTATATGGCGAGCTCTCCACTGGCCACCGTGACAGAGGTGCACCAAAAAAAATGTACAAGGACTGCCTAAAGAAATCTCTTGGTGCCTGCCACAGTGACCACCGCCAGTGGGCTGATAACGCCTCAAACCGTGCATCTTGGCGCCTCACAGTTTGGCGGGCAGCAACCTCCTTTGAAGAAGACCGCAGAGCCCACCTCACTGACAAAAGGCAAAGGAGGAAAAACCCAACACCCAACCCCAACCAACCAATTTTCCCTTGCAACCACTGCAATCGTGTCTGCCTGTCCCGCATCGGACTTGTCAGCCACAAACGAGCCTGCAGCTGACGTGGACTTTTTACCCACTCCATAAATCTTCGTCCGCGAAGCCAAGCCAAAGAGAAGATAAAACACAGACACAATTTAAAGAGTGGGGTTGAAATGTTACGGGAATAAAGCACAGATGCAGTTTCCAAAGGAGTGTGGGGAAAGCTACAGGAAAGTTAGGGTAATAAAACAAACATAATTTATAAAGGGGTAAAGGAAACATTACTTGAAAAATAAACAGACACAATTTATAAAGGTGCAAGGGAAACATTACGGGAATAAAACCCAGACACAATTTATAAAGGGAAAGGGAAAGGTTATGGGAATAAACCACAGATATAGTTTACAAAGGAGTGAGGGGAAAGTTGTGGGAATAAAATACAGTCACAATATATAAAGTGGCAAAGGAAATATTACAGGAATGAAACACAGACACAATATGTAAAGGGGCGAAGGAAATATTATGGGAATAAAACACAAACACAATTTAAAAAGGATGGTGGAAATGTTACGGGAATAAAACAGAGAATCTGTTTACAAAGGAGTGTGGGGAAAGTTACGGGAAGGAAAATATACCCAACATTTATAAAGGAGGGAGTAGAACATTATGTGAATAAAACACAGGTATAATTTATAAAGGCGTGAGGGAAATATTACAGGAATAAAACACAGACACAATTTAAATAGGTGGGGGTGGGGAGGAAATGTTACAGGAATAAAACACAGATACAGTTTACAAGGAAGTGACGGGAAATTTAGGGGAATAAAACAGACATAATCTATAAAGGGGTGAATGAAACGTTACTTTAAAAATAAACAGACACAATTTATAAAGGGAAATGGAAAAGTTACGGGAATAACCCACAGACACAATTTATAAAGGCGTGAGGGAAATATAACAGGAAGAAAACACAGACACAATTTAAATAGTGGGGAGGAAATGTTACGTGAATAAAACACAGATACAGTTTACAAAGGAGTGAGGGGAAAGTTACGGGAATAAAAAGGAAATATTACGGGAATAAAACACAAACACAATTTAAATAGGGGGGGAGGAAATGTTACGGGAATAAAACACAGATACAGTTTACAAAGGAGTGAGGGGAAAGTTACGGGAATAGAAAATACCCAAAATTTATAAAGGAGCTAGTAGAACATTATCTGAATAAAACACAGATACTATTTATTAAAACGTGAGGGAAATATTACGGGAATAAAACTCAGGCACAATTTAAATAGGGGGGAGGAAATATTACGGGAATAAAACACAGATACAGTTTACAAAGGAGTGACGGGAAATTTAATGGAATAAAACAGACATAATCTACAAATGGGCGAATAAAACGCTACTTTAAAAATAAACATACACAATTTATAAAGGGAAAGGGAAATGTTACGGGAATAAAACACAGACGCAATATATAAAGGCATGAGGCAAATATTATGGGAATAAACACAGACAAAATTTAAATTGTGGAGGAAATATTACGGGATTAAAACACAGAAACAGTTTTCAAAGGAGTGAGGGGACATTTACGGGAATAAAATCCAGACTCAATATATAAAGGTGTGATGGAAATATTACGGGAATAAAACACAGATACAATTTAAAGAGGCGGGAGGAAATATTATGGGAATAAAACACAGATACAGTTTACAAAGTAGTGAGGTGAAAGTTACGGGTATAAAACATACATAAAATATAAAGGGGCAAAGGAATCGAAACTTGAAAAATAAACAGACACAATTTATAAAGGGAAAGGGAAAAGTTACGGTAATAAAACACAGGCACAATTTATAAAGGGGCCAGGGAATTTTTACCGGAATAAAACACACACACAGTTTATAAAGAGCGAGGGTAACTTTACAGGAATAAAAAAAAACAGACACAATTTAAATAGCGGAGATGAAATGTTTCGTCAAGAAAACACAGATACAGTTTACAAAGGAGTGAGGGGAAAGTTACAGGAATAAAACCCAGACGCATTATATAAAGGCATGTGCGACAAATAACGGGAATAAAACACCGACACAATTTAAATTGGGGGCGGAAATGTTACGGGAATAAATCACACAGAAATTTTACAAAGGAGTGAGGGGAATGTTAGAGGAATAAAAAAAATACCCCAAATTTATAAACGCATGAGGGAAATACTACGGGTATAAAACAAATAGACAATTTAAGTAGGGGGGTGGGGTGGGAGGAAAGTTACGGGAATAAATCAGAGATACAGCTTAAAAAGGAGTTAGGGAAAAATTATAGGAATAACACATAGACACAATATATAAAGGGGCAAAGGAAATATTAGGGTAATATAACACAGATTCAATATAAATAGGGGGATGGAAATGTTATGAGAATAAAACACAGACACAATATGTAAAGGGGGCGAAGGAAATATTATGGGAATAAAACACAGATTCAATATAAATAGGGGGGTGGAAATGTTATGAGAATAAAACACATACACAATATGTAAAGGGGGCGAAGGAAATATTACGGGAATAAAACACAGACACAATTTAAATAGGGGGGAGGAAATATTACGGAAATAAATCAGTTTACAAAGGAGTGAGGTGAAAGTTACGGGAATAAAACACACATAAATTATAAAGGGACGAAGAAAAGGAACCTTGAAAAATAAACAGACACAATTTATAAAGGAGCGAGGGAAACATTACGGGAATAAAACACAGACACAATTAGAAAAGAGAAAGGGAAAAGTTACGGGAATAAAACACAGGCACAACTTAAAAAGGGGCCAGGGAATTTTTACTGGAATAAAACACACACACAGTTTATAAAGAGCGAGGGTAACTTTGCAGGAATAAATAAACAAACACAATTTAAATTGTGGAGAGGAAATGTTACGGGAATAAAACAAAACTACAGTTTACAAAGGAGTAAGGGGAAAGTTACAGGAATAAAAATATAGCCAAAATTTATGAAGGAGCGAAGAGAACGTGATGGGAAAAAAACACAAATACAATTTATAAAGACGTGAGGGAAATATTACGGGTTTAAAAAACAGACACAATTTAAAGAGGAGGGTTGAAATGTTACGGGAATAAAGCACAGATGCAGTTTCCAAAGGAGTGAGGGGAAAGTTACAGGAAAGTTAGGGGAATAAAACAGACATAACTTATAAAGGGGTAAAGGAAACATTACTTGGAAAATAAACAGACACAATTTATAAAGGTGCGAGGGAAACATTACGGGAATAAAACCCAGACACAATTTATAAAGGGAAAGGGAAAGGTTACCGGAATAAACCACAGATAGAGTTTACAAAGGAGTGAGGGGAAAGTTATGGGAATAAAACACAGTCACAATATATAAAGTGGCAAAGGAAATATTACAGGAATAAAACACAGACACAATATGTAAAGGGGCGAAGGAAATATTATGGGAATAAAAAACAAACACAATTTAAAAAGGGTGGAGGAAATGTTACGGGAATAAAACAGAGATATAGTTTACAAAGGAGTGTGTGGAAAGTTACGGGAAGAAAAATATACCCAAAATTTATAAAGGAGGGAGTAGAACATTATGTGAATAAAACACAGATACAATTTAAAAAGGCGTGAGGGAAATATTACAGGAATAAAACACAGACACAATTTACATAGTGGGGAGGAAATGTTACGGGAATAAAACACAGATACAGTTTACAAAGGAGTAAGGGGAAATTTAGGGGAATAAAACAGACATAATCTACAAAGGGGCGAATAAAACGCTACTTTAAAAATAAACAGACACAATTTATAAAGGGAAAGGGAAACGTTACGGGAATAAAACACAGACACTATTTAAATAAAGGGGAGGAAATGTTATGGGAATAAAACGCAGATACAGTTTTCAAAGGAGTGAGGGGAAAGTTACGGGAATAAAACACAGACACAATATATAAAGGCGTGAGGCAAATATTATGGGAAGAAACACAGACACAGTTTAAATTGGTGGAGGAAATATTACGGGAATAAAACACAGAGACAGTTTACAAAGGAGTAAGTGGAAAGTTACAGGAATAAAAAAAATATCCATAATTTATAAAGGAGCAAAGAGAACGTTATGGGAATAAAACAAAGATACAATTTATAAAGATATGAGCGAAATATTACGGGATTAAAACACAGACACAATTTAAAGAGGGGGATTGCAATGTTACGGGAATAAAGCACATATACAGTTTCCAAGGGAGTGAGGGGAAAGTTAGGGGAATAAAACAGACATAATTAATAAAGGTGTAAAGGAAACGTTACTTGAAAAATAAACAGACACTATTTATAAAGGAGCGAGGGAAACATTACGAGAATAAAACAGAGACACTATTTAAATAGGGCGGAGGAAATGTTACGGTAATAACACAGAGATAAAGTTTACAAAGGAGTGAGGGGAAAGTTATGGGAATAAAACACAGACACAATATATAAAGGGGAAAAAGAAATATTACAGGAATAAAACACAGACACAATATGTAAAGGGGGCGAAGGAAATATGATGGGAATAAAACACAGGGTACAGTTCACAAAGGAGTGAGGGGAAATTTAGGGGAATAATACAGACATAATCTATAAGGGGCGAAGGAAACGCTACTTGTAAAATTAACAATTTATAAAGGGAAACGGAGAAGTTACGGGAATAAAACACAGACACAATTTATAAAGGGAAAGGGAAAAGTTAGAGATATAAGACACGTACACAATTTTTAAAGGAGTGAGGATAAATTTACAGGAATAAAAGAGACCCAAATTTATAAAGGATCGAGGGAAAATTTATGGGAATAAAACACAGACGCAATTTATAAAGGAGCAAGGGAAACGTTATGGGAATAAAACAAAAAAGCCATTTATAAAGAAGTGAATTACGGGAATAATACAGACACAATTTTGAAAGGAGTAAGGGAAATGTTATCGGAATAAAGCAAAGAGAAAATATAAAGGCGTGTGGTAAATATTACCGGAATAAAACACAGACACTATTTATAAAGGGGAGAGTAAAAGTTACGTGAATAAAACAAAGATACAATATATAAAGGCATGACGGAAATATTACGGGAATAAAGCACAGACACAATTAAAATAAAGAGAAGGAAATGTTATGGGAATAAAACACAGATACAGTTTTCAAAGGAGTGAGGGGACATTTACCGGAATAAAATCCAGACTCAATATATAAAGGCGTGAGGGAAATATTACGGGAATAAAACACAGACACAATTTAAAGAGGGGGGAGGAAATATTACGGGAATAAAACACAGATACAGTTTACAAAGGAGTGACGGGAAATTTAATGGAATAAAACAGACATAATCTACAAATGGGCGAATGAAACGCTACTTTAAAAATAAACATACACAATTTATAAAGGGAAAGGGAAATGTTACGGGAATAAAACACAGACGCAATATATAAAGGCATGAGGCAAATATTATGGGAATAAACACAGACAAAATTTAAATTGTGGAGGAAATATTACGGGATTAAAACACAGAAACAGTTTTCAAAGGAGTGAGTGGACATTTACGGGAATAAAATCCAGACTCAATATATAAAGGTGTGATGGAAATATTACGGGAATAAAACACAGATACAATTTAAAGAGGCGGGAGGAAATATTATGGGAATAAAACACAGATACAGTTTACAAAGTAGTGAGGTGAAAGTTACGGGTATAAAACATACATAAAATATAAAGGGGCAAAGGAATCGAAACTTGAAAAATAAACAGACACAATTTATAAAGGGAAAGGGAAAAGTTACGGTAATAAAACACAGGCACAATTTATAAAGGGGCCAGGGAATTTTTACCGGAATAAAACACACACACAGTTTATAAAGAGCGAGGGTAACTTTACAGGAATAAAAAAAACAGACACAATTTAAATAGCGGAGATGAAATGTTTCGTCAAGAAAACACAGATACAGTTTACAAAGGAGTGAGGGGAAAGTTACAGGAATAAAACCCAGACGCATTATATAAAGGCATGTGCGACAAATAACGGGAATAAAACACCGACACAATTTAAATTGGGGGCGGAAATGTTACGGGAATAAATCACACAGAAATTTTACAAAGGAGTGAGGGGAATGTTAGAGGAATAAAAAAAAATACCCCAAATTTATAAACGCATGAGGGAAATACTACGGGTATAAAACAAATAGACAATTTAAGTAGGGGGGTGGGGTGGGAGGATAGTTACGGGAATAAATCAGAGATACAGCTTAAAAAGGAGTTAGGGAAAAATTATAGGAATAACACATAGACACAATATATAAAGGGGCAAAGGAAATATTAGGGTAATATAACACAGATTCAATATAAATAGGGGGATGGAAATGTTATGAGAATAAAACACAGACACAATATGTAAAGGGGGCGAAGGAAATATTATGGGAATAAAACACAGATTCAATATAAATAGGGGGGTGGAAATGTTATGAGAATAAAACACAGACACAATATGTAAAGGGGGCGAAGGAAATATTACGGGAATAAAACACAGACACAATTTAAATAGGGGGGAGGAAATATTACGGAAATAAATCAGTTTACAAAGGAGTGAGGTGAAAGTTACGGGAATAAAACACACATAAACTATAAAGGGACGAAGAAAAGGAACCTTGAAAAATAAACAGACACAATTTATAAAGGAGCGAGGGAAACATTACGGGAATAAAACACAGACACAATTAGAAAAGAGAAAGGGAAAAGTTACGGGAATAAAACACAGGCACAACTTAAAAAGGGGCAAGGGAATTTTTACTGGAATAAAACACACACACAGTTTATAAAGAGCGAGGATAACTTTGCAGGAATAAAAAAACAAACACAATTTAAATTGTGGAGAGGAAATGTTACGGGAATAAAACAAAACTACAGTTTACAAAGGAGTAAGGGGAAAGTTACAGGAATAAAAATATAGCCAAAATTTATGAAGGAGCGAAGAGAACGTGATGGGAAAAAAACACAAATACAATTTATAAAGACGTGAGGGAAATATTACGGGTTTAAAAAACAGACACAATTTAAAGAGGAGGGTTGAAATGTTACGGGAATAAAGCACAGATGCAGTTTCCAAAGGAGTGAGGGGAAAGTTACAGGAAAGTTAGGGGAATAAAACAGACATAACTTATAAAGGGGTAAAGGAAACATTACTTGGAAAATAAACAGACACAATTTATAAAGGTGCGAGGGAAACATTACGGGAATAAAACCCAGACACAATTTATAAAGGGAAAGGGAAAGGTTACCGGAATAAACCACAGATAGAGTTTACAAAGGAGTGAGGGGAAAGTTATGGGAATAAAACACAGTCACAATATATAAAGTGGCAAAGGAAATATTACAGGAATAAAACACAGACACAATATGTAAAGAGGCGAAGGAAATATTATGGGAATAAAAAACAAACACAATTTAAAAAGGGTGGAGGAAATGTTACGGGAATAAAACAGAGATATAGTTTACAAAGGAGTGTGTGGAAAGTTACGGGAAGAAAAATATACCCAAAATTTATAAAGGAGGGAGTAGAACATTATGTGAATAAAACACAGATACAATTTAAAAAGGCGTGAGGGAAATATTACAGGAATAAAACACAGACACAATTTACATAGTGGGGAGGAAATGTTACGGGAATAAAACACAGATACAGTTTACAAAGGAGTAAGGGGAAATTTAGGGGAATAAAACAGACATAATCTACAAAGGGGCGAATAAAACGCTACTTTAAAAATAAACAGACACAATTTATAAAGGGAAAGGGAAACGTTACGGGAATAAAACACAGACACTATTTAAATAAAGGGGAGGAAATGTTATGGGAATAAAACGCAGATACAGTTTTCAAAGGAGTGAGGGGAAAGTTACGGGAATAAAACACAGACACAATATATAAAGGCGTGAGGCAAATATTATGGGAAGAAACACAGACACAGTTTAAATTGGTGGAGGAAATATTACGGGAATAAAACACAGAGACAGTTTACAAAGGAGTAAGTGGAAAGTTACAGGAATAAAAAAAATATCCATAATTTATAAAGGAGCAAAGAGAACGTTATGGGAATAAAACAAAGATACAATTTATAAAGATATGAGCGAAATATTACGGGATTAAAACACAGACACAATTTAAAGAGGGGGATTGCAATGTTACGGGAATAAAGCACATATACAGTTTCCAAGGGAGTGAGGGGAAAGTTAGGGGAATAAAACAGACATAATTAATAAAGGTGTAAAGGAAACGTTACTTGAAAAATAAACAGACACTATTTATAAAGGAGCGAGGGAAACATTACGAGAATAAAACAGAGACACTATTTAAATAGGGCGGAGGAAATGTTACGGTAATAACACAGAGATAAAGTTTACAAAGGAGTGAGGGGAAAGTTATGGGAATAAAACACAGACACAATATATAAAGGGGAAAAAGAAATATTACAGGAATAAAACACAGACACAATATGTAAAGGGGGCGAAGGAAATATGATGGGAATAAAACACAGGGTACAGTTCACAAAGGAGTGAGGGGAAATTTAGGGGAATAATACAGACATAATCTATAAGGGGCGAAGGAAACGCTACTTGTAAAATTAACAATTTATAAAGGGAAAGGGAAAAGTTACGGGAATAAAACACAGACACAATTTATAAAGGGAAAGGGAAAAGTTAGAGATATAAGACACGTACACAATTTTTAAAGGAGTGAGGATAAATTTACAGGAATAAAAGAGACCCAAATTTATAAAGGATCGAGGGAAAATTTATGGGAATAAAACACAGACGCAATTTATAAAGGAGCAAGGGAAACGTTATGGGAATAAAACAAAAAAGCCATTTATAAAGAAGTGAATTACGGGAATAATACAGACACAATTTTGAAAGGAGTAAGGGAAATGTTATCGGAATAAAGCAAAGAGAAAATATAAAGGCGTGTGGTAAATATTACCGGAATAAAACACAGACACTATTTATAAAGGGGAGAGTAAAAGTTACGTGAATAAAACAAAGATACAATATATAAAGGCATGACGGAAATATTACGGGAATAAAGCACAGACACAATTAAAATAAAGAGAAGGAAATGTTATGGGAATAAAACACAGATACAGTTTTCAAAGGAGTGAGGGGACATTTACCGGAATAAAATCCAGACTCAATATATAAAGGCGTGAGGGAAATATTACGGGAATAAAACACAGACACAATTTAAAGAGGGGGGAGGAAATATTACGGGAATAAAACACAGATACAGTTTACAAAGGAGTGACGGGAAATTTAAGGGAATAAAACAGACATAATCTACAAATGGGCGAATGAAACGCTACTTTAAAAATAAACATACACAATTTATAAAGGGAAAGGCAAATATTATGGGAATAAACACAGACGAAATTTAAATTGTGGAGGGAATATTACGGGAATAAAACACAGAAACAGTTTTCAAAGGAGTGAGGGGACATTTACGGGAATAAAATCCAGACTCAATATATAAAGGCGTGATGGAAATATTACGGGAATAAAACACAGACACAATTTAAAGAAGCGGGAGGAAATATTATGGGAATAAAACACAGATACAGTTTACAAAGGAGTGAGGTGAAAGTTACGGGTATAAAACATACATAAAATATAAAGGGGCAAAGGAATCGAAACTTGAAAAATAAACAGACACAATTTATAAAGGGAAAGGGAAAAGTTACGGTAATAAAACACAGGCACAATTTATAAAGGGGCCAGGGAATTTTTACCGGAATAAAACACACACACAGTTTATAAAGTGCGAGGGTAACTTTACAGGAATAAAAAAAACAGACACAATTTAAATAGCGGAGATGAAATGTTTCGTCAAGAAAACACAGATACAGTTTACAAAGGAGTGAGGGGAAAGTTACAGGAATAAAACCCAGACGCATTATATAAAGGCATGTGCGACAAATAACGGGAATAAAACACCGACACAATTTAAATTGGGGGCGGAAATGTTTCGGGAATAAATCACACAGAAATTTTACAAAGGAGTGAGGGGAATGTTAGAGGAATAAAAAAAAATACCCCAAATTTATAAACGCATGAGGGAAATACTACGGGTATAAAACAAATAGACAATTTAAGTAGGGGGGTGGGGTGGGAGGATAGTTACGGGAATAAATCAGAGATACAGCTTAAAAAGGAGTTAGGGAAAAATTATAGGAATAACACATAGACACAATATATAAAGGGGCAAAGGAAATATTAGGGTAATATAACACAGATTCAATATAAATAGGGGGATGGAAATGTTATGAGAATAAAACACAGACACAATATGTAAAGGGGGCGAAGGAAATATTATGGGAATAAAACAAAGATTCAATATAAATAGGGGGGTGGAAATGTTATGAGAATAAAACACAGACACAATATGTAAAGGGGGCGAAGGAAATATTACGGGAATAAAACACAGACACAATTTAAATAGGGGGGAGGAAATATTACGGAAATAAATCAGTTTACAAAGGAGTGAGGTGAAAGTTACGGGAATAAAACACACATAAACTATAAAGGGACGAAGAAAAGGAACCTTGAAAAATAAACAGACACAATTTATAAAGGAGCGAGGGAAACATTACGGGAATAAAACACAGACACAATTAGAAAAGAGAAAGGGAAAAGTTACGGGAATAAAACACAGGCACAACTTAAAAAGGGGCAAGGGAATTTTTACTGGAATAAAACACACACACAGTTTATAAAGAGCGAGGATAACTTTGCAGGAATAAAAAAACAAACACAATTTAAATTGTGGAGAGGAAATGTTACGGGAATAAAACAAAACTACAGTTTACAAAGGAGTAAGGGGAAAGTTACAGGAATAAAAATATAGCCAAAATTTATGAAGGAGCGAAGAGAACGTGATGGGAAAAAAACACAAATACAATTTATAAAGACGTGAGGGAAATATTACGGGTTTAAAAAACAGACACAATTTAAAGAGGAGGGTTGAAATGTTACGGGAATAAAGCACAGATGCAGTTTCCAAAGGAGTGAGGGGAAAGTTACAGGAAAGTTAGGGGAATAAAACAGACATAACTTATAAAGGGGTAAAGGAAACATTACTTGGAAAATAAACAGACACAATTTATAAAGGTGCGAGGGAAACATTACGGGAATAAAACCCAGACACAATTTATAAAGGGAAAGGGAAAGGTTACCGGAATAAACCACAGATAGAGTTTACAAAGGAGTGAGGGGAAAGTTATGGGAATAAAACACAGTCACAATATATAAAGTGGCAAAGGAAATATTACAGGAATAAAACACAGACACAATATGTAAAGGGGCGAAGGAAATATTATGGGAATAAAAAACAAACACAATTTAAAAAGGGTGGAGGAAATGTTACGGGAATAAAACAGAGATATAGTTTACAAAGGAGTGTGTGGAAAGTTACGGGAAGAAAAATATACCCAAAATTTATAAAGGAGGGAGTAGAACATTATGTGAATAAAACACAGATACAATTTAAAAAGGCGTGAGGGAAATATTACAGGAATAAAACACAGACACAATTTACATAGTGGGGAGGAAATGTTACGGGAATAAAACACAGATACAGTTTACAAAGGAGTAAGGGGAAATTTAGGGGAATAAAACAGACATAATCTACAAAGGGGCGAATAAAACGCTACTTTAAAAATAAACAGACACAATTTATAAAGGGAAAGGGAAACGTTACGGGAATAAAACACAGACACTATTTAAATAAAGGGGAGGAAATGTTATGGGAATAAAACGCAGATACAGTTTTCAAAGGAGTGAGGGGAAAGTTTCGGGAATAAAACACAGACACAATATGTAAAGGCGTGAGGCAAATATTATGGGAAGAAACACAGACACAGTTTAAATTGGTGGAGGAAATATTACGGGAATAAAACACAGAGACAGTTTACAAAGGAGTAAGTGGAAAGTTACAGGAATAAAAAAAATATCCATAATTTATAAAGGAGCAAAGAGAACGTTATGGGAATAAAACAAAGATACAATTTATAAAGATATGAGCGAAATATTACGGGATTAAAACACAGACACAATTTAAAGAGGGGGATTGCAATGTTACGGGAATAAAGCACATATACAGTTTCCAAGGGAGTGAGGGGAAAGTTAGGGGAATAAAACAGACATAATTAATAAAGGTGTAAAGGAAACGTTACTTGAAAAATAAACAGACACTATTTATAAAGGAGCGAGGGAAACATTACGAGAATAAAACAGAGACACTATTTAAATAGGGCGGAGGAAATGTTACGGTAATAACACAGAGATAAAGTTTACAAAGGAGTGAGGGGAAAGTTATGGGAATAAAACACAGACACAATATATAAAGGGGAAAAAGAAATATTACAGGAATAAAACACAGACACAATATGTAAAGGGTGCGAAGGAAATATGATGGGAATAAAACACAGGATACAGTTCACAAAGGAGTGAGGGGAAATTTAGGGGAATAATACAGACATAATCTATAAGGGGCGAAGGAAACGCTACTTGTAAAATTAACAGACACAATTTATAAAGGGAAAGGAAAAAGTTACGGGAATAAACCACAATCACAATTTATAAAGGGAAAGGGAAAAGTTACGGGAATAAAACACAGACACAATTTATAAAGGGAAAGGGAAAAGTTAGAGATATAAGACACGTGCACAATTTTTAAAGGAGTGAGGATAAATTTACAGGAATAAAAGAGACCCAAATTTATAAAGGATCGAGGGAAAATTTATGGGAATAAAACACAGACGCAATTTATAAAGGAGCAAGGGAAACGTTATGGGAATAAAACAAAAAAGCCATTTATAAAGAAGTGAGCAAATATTACGGGAATAATACAGACACAATTTTGAAAGGAGTAAGGGAAATGTTATCGGAATAAAGCAAAGAGAAAATATAAAGGCGTGTGGTAAATATTACCGGAATAAAACACAGACACTATTTATAAAGGGGAGAGTAAAAGTTACGTGAATAAAACAAAGATACAATATATAAAGGCATGACGGAAATATTACGGGAATAAAACACAGACACAATTAAAATAAAGAGAAGGAAATGTTATGGGAATAAAACACAGATACAGTTTTCAAAGGAGTGAGGGGACATTTACCAGAATAAAATCCAGACTCAATATATAAAGGCGTGAGGGAAATATTACGGGAATAAAACACAGACACAATTTAAAGAGGGGGGAGGAAATATTACGGGAATAAAACACAGATACAGTTTACAAAGGAGTGAGGTGAAAGTTACGGGTATAAAACAGACATAAAATATAAAGGGGGAAAGGAATCGAAACTTGAACAATAAACAGACACAATTTATAAAGGCAAAGGGAAAGTTACGGGAATAAAACACAGGCACAATTTATAAAGGGGCCAGGGAATTTTTACCGGAATAAAACACATACACAGTTTATAAAGAGCGAGGGTAACTTTACAGGAATAAAAAAAAAACAGACACAATTTAAATAGCGGAGAAGAAATGTTACAGGAATAAAACACAGATACAGTTTACAAAGGAGTGAGGGGAAAGTTACAGGAATAAAATCCAGATGCAATATATAACGGCATGTGGGAAATATTACGGGAATAAAACACAGACAAAATTTCAATTGGGGGTGGAATTGATACGGGAATAAATCACACAGAAATTTTACAAAGGGGTGATGGGAAAGTTATGGGAATAAAACACAGACACAATATATAAAGGGGCAAAAGAAATATTACAGGAATAAAACACAGACACAATATGTAAAGGGGGTGAAGGAAATATGATGGGAATAAAACGCAGGATACAGTTCACAAAGGAGTGAGGTGAAATTTAGGGGAATAATACAGACATAAACTAAGGGGGCGAAGGAAACGCTACTTGAAAAATAAACAGACACAATTTATAAAGGGGAAGGAAAAAGTTACGGGAATAAACCACAGTCACAATTTATAAAGCGAAAGGGAAAAGTTACGGGAATAAAACACAGACACAATTTATAAAGGGAAAGGGAAAAGTTACAGGAATAAGACACGTACACAATTTTTAAAGGAGTGAGGATAAATTTACAGGAATAAAACAGACCCAAATTTATAAAGGATCGAGGGAAAATTTATGGGAATAAAACACAGACGCAATTTATAAAGGAGCAAGGGAAACGTTATGGGAATAAAACAAAAAAGCCATTTATAAAGAAGCGAGCAAATGTTACGGGAATAATACAGACACAATTTTGAAAGGAGTAAGGGAAATGTTATCGAAATAAAGCAAAGACAAAATATAAAGGCGTGTGGTAAATATTACCGGAATAAAACACAGATACAATATATAAAGGCATGAGGGAAATATTACGGGAATAAGACACGGACACAAATAAAATAAAGGGATGGAAAAGTTATGGGAATAAAACACAGATACAGTTTTCAAAGGAGTGAGTGGACATTTACGGGAATAAAATCCAGACTCAATATATAAAGGCGTGAGGGAAATATTACGGGAATAAAACACAGACACAATTTAAAGAGGCGGGAAGAAATATTACTGCAAGAAAACACAGACACAATTTAAATAGTGGGGAGGAAATGTTACGGGAATAAAACACAGATACAGTTTACAAAGGAGTGACGGGAAATTTAGGGTAATAAAACAGACATAATCTACAAAGGGGCGAATAAATGGGGGTGGAAATGTTACGGCAATAAATCACAGAGAGAGTTTGCAAATATGTGGGGGGAAAGTTAAAGGAATAGGAAATACCCAAAATTTATAAAGGCATGAGGGAAATATTCCGGGTATAAAACAAAGACACAATTTAAATAGGGGGGGAGGGAGGAAATGTTACGGGAATGAAACAGAGATACAGTATACAAAGTAGTGAGGGGAAATTTATGGGCATATAACACAGACACAAAAAATAAAGGGGCAAGGGAAATATTACAGGAATAAAACACAGACAGAATATTTAAAGGGGGCGAAGGAAATATTACGGGAATCAAACACAGACACAATTTAAATAGGGTGGAGGAAATGTTACGGGAAGAAAACACAGTTAAAATTTACAAAGGAGTGATGGGAAAGTTAGGGGAATAAAAAATACCCAAAATTTATAAAGAAGCGAGTAGAACATTAGGTGAATAAAACATCGATGCAATTTATAAAGGGATGAGGGAAATATTACGGCAATAAATCACAGACTCAATTTCAATTGGGGGTGGAAATGTTACGGCAATAAATCACAGAGACAGTTTGCAAAGGAGTGGGGGGAAAGTTAAAGGAATAAAAAACACCCAAAATTTATAAAGGCATGAGGAAATATTCCGGGTATAAAACAAAGACATAATTTAAATGGGGGGGGGGGAGGAAATGTTACAGGAATAAAACACACACACAATATGTAAAGGGGGCGAAGGAAATATTATGGGAATAAAACACAGTCACAATTTAATTCCGGGGGAGGAAATGTTACGGGAATAAAACACAGTTACAGTTTAAAAAGGCGTGAGGGGAAAATTACAGGAATAAAATTATACCCAAAATTTATAAAGGAGGGTGTAGAAAATTATGCGAATAAAACACAGATTCAATTTATAAAGGCATGAGGGAAATATAACAGGAAGAAAACACAGACACAATTTAAATAGTGGGGAGGAAATGTTACGGGAATAAAACACACACACAATATGTAAAGGGGGCGAAGGAAATATTACGGGAATAAAACACAGACACAATTTAAATAGGGGGGAGGAAATATTACGGAAATAAATCAGTTTACAAAGGAGTGAGGTGAAAGTTACGGGAATAAAACACACATAAACTATAAAGGGACGAAGAAAAGGAACCTTGAAAAATAAACAGACACAATTTATAAAGGAGCGAGGGAAACATTACGGGAATAAAACACAGACACAATTAGAAAAGAGAAAGGGAAAAGTTACGGGAATAAAACACAGGCACAACTTAAAAAGGGGCCAGGGAATTTTTACTGGAATAAAACACACACACAGTTTATAAAGAGCGAGGATAACTTTGCAGGAATAAAAAAACAAACACAATTTAAATTGTGGAGAGGAAATGTTACGGGAATAAAACAAAACTACAGTTTACAAAGGAGTAAGGGGAAAGTTACAGGAATAAAAATATAGCCAAAATTTATGAAGGAGCGAAGAGAACGTGATGGGAAAAAAACACAAATACAATTTATAAAGACGTGAGGGAAATATTACGGGTTTAAAAAACAGACACAATTTAAAGAGGAGGGTTGAAATGTTACGGGAATAAAGCACAGATGCAGTTTCCAAAGGAGTGAGGGGAAAGTTACAGGAAAGTTAGGGGAATAAAACAGACATAACTTATAAAGGGGTAAAGGAAACATTACTTGGAAAATAAACAGACACAATTTATAAAGGTGCGAGGGAAACATTACGGGAATAAAACCCAGACACAATTTATAAAGGGAAAGGGAAAGGTTACCGGAATAAACCACAGATAGAGTTTACAAAGGAGTGAGGGGAAAGTTATGGGAATAAAACACAGTCACAATATATAAAGTGGCAAAGGAAATATTACAGGAATAAAACACAGACACAATATGTAAAGGGGCGAAGGAAATATTATGGGAATAAAAAACAAACACAATTTAAAAAGGGTGGAGGAAATGTTACGGGAATAAAACAGAGATATAGTTTACAAAGGAGTGTGTGGAAAGTTACGGGAAGAAAAATATACCCAAAATTTATAAAGGAGGGAGTAGAACATTATGTGAATAAAACACAGATACAATTTAAAAAGGCGTGAGGGAAATATTACAGGAATAAAACACAGACACAATTTACATAGTGGGGAGGAAATGTTACGGGAATAAAACACAGATACAGTTTACAAAGGAGTAAGGGGAAATTTAGGGGAATAAAACAGACATAATCTACAAAGGGGCGAATAAAACGCTACTTTAAAAATAAACAGACACAATTTATAAAGGGAAAGGGAAACGTTACGGGAATAAAACACAGACACTATTTAAATAAAGGGGAGGAAATGTTATGGGAATAAAACGCAGATACAGTTTTCAAAGGAGTGAGGGGAAAGTTACGGGAATAAAACACAGACACAATATGTAAAGGCGTGAGGCAAATATTATGGGAAGAAACACAGACACAGTTTAAATTGGTGGAGGAAATATTACGGGAATAAAACACAGAGACAGTTTACAAAGGAGTAAGTGGAAAGTTACAGGAATAAAAAAAATATCCATAATTTATAAAGGAGCAAAGAGAACGTTATGGGAATAAAACAAAGATACAATTTATAAAGATATGAGCGAAATATTACGGGATTAAAACACAGACACAATTTAAAGAGGGGGATTGCAATGTTACGGGAATAAAGCACATATACAGTTTCCAAGGGAGTGAGGGGAAAGTTAGGGGAATAAAACAGACATAATTAATAAAGGTGTAAAGGAAACGTTACTTGAAAAATAAACAGACACTATTTATAAAGGAGCGAGGGAAACATTACGAGAATAAAACAGAGACACTATTTAAATAGGGCGGAGGAAATGTTACGGTAATAACACAGAGATAAAGTTTACAAAGGAGTGAGGGGAAAGTTATGGGAATAAAACACAGACACAATATATAAAGGGGAAAAAGAAATATTACAGGAATAAAACACAGACACAATATGTAAAGGGTGCGAAGGAAATATGATGGGAATAAAACACAGGATACAGTTGACAAAGGAGTGAGGGGAAATTTAGGGGAATAATACAGACATAATCTATAAGGGGCGAAGGAAACGCTACTTGTAAAATTAACAGACACAATTTATAAAGGGAAAGGAAAAAGTTACGGGAATAAACCACAATCACAATTTATAAAGGGAAAGGGAAAAGTTACGGGAATAAAACACAGACACAATTTATAAAGGGAAAGGGAAAAGTTAGAGATATAAGACACGTACACAATTTTTAAAGGAGTGAGGATAAATTTACAGGAATAAAAGAGACCCAAATTTATAAAGGATCGAGGGAAAATTTATGGGAATAAAACACAGACGCAATTTATAAAGGAGCAAGGGAAACGTTATGGGAATAAAACAAAAAAGCCATTTATAAAGAAGTGAGCAAATATTACGGGAATAATACAGACACAATTTTGAAAGGAGTAAGGGAAATGTTATCGGAATAAAGCAAAGAGAAAATATAAAGGCGTGTGGTAAATATTACCGGAATAAAACACAGACACTATTTATAAAGGGGAGAGTAAAAGTTACGTGAATAAAACAAAGATACAATATATAAAGGCATGACGGAAATATTACGGGAATAAAACACAGACACAATTAAAATAAAGAGAAGGAAATGTTATGGGAATAAAACACAGATACAGTTTTCAAAGGAGTGAGGGGACATTTACCGGAATAAAATCCAGACTCAATATATAAAGGCGTGAGGGAAATATTACGGGAATAAAACACAGACACAATTTAAAGAGGGGGGAGGAAATATTACGGGAATAAAACACAGATACAGTTTACAAAGGAGTGAGGTGAAAGTTACGGGTATAAAACAGACATAAAATATAAAGGGGGAAAGGAATCGAAACTTGAACAATAAACAGACACAATTTATAAAGGCAAAGGGAAAGTTACGGGAATAAAACACAGGCACAATTTATAAAGGGGCCAGGGAATTTTTACCGGAATAAAACACATACACAGTTTATAAAGAGCGAGGGTAACTTTACAGGAATAAAAAAAAAACAGACACAATTTAAATAGCGGAGAAGAAATGTTACAGGAATAAAACACAGATACAGTTTACAAAGGAGTGAGGGGAAAGTTACAGGAATAAAATCCAGATGCAATATATAACGGCATGTGGGAAATATTACGGGAATAAAACACAGACAAAATTTCAATTGGGGGTGGAATTGATACGGGAATAAATCACACAGAAATTTTACAAAGGGGTGATGGGAAAGTTATGGGAATAAAACACAGACACAATATATAAAGGGGCAAAAGAAATATTACAGGAATAAAACACAGACACAATATGTAAAGGGGGTGAAGGAAATATGATGGGAATAAAACGCAGGATACAGTTCACAAAGGAGTGAGGTGAAATTTAGGGGAATAATACAGACATAAACTAAGGGGGCGAAGGAAACGCTACTTGAAAAATAAACAGACACAATTTATAAAGGGGAAGGAAAAAGTTACGGGAATAAACCACAGTCACAATTTATAAAGCGAAAGGGAAAAGTTACAGGAATAAAACACAGACACAATTTATAAAGGGAAAGGGAAAAGTTACAGGAATAAGACACGTACACAATTTTTAAAGGAGTGAGGATAAATTTACAGGAATAAAACAGACCCAAATTTATAAAGGATCGAGGGAAAATTTATGGGAATAAAACACAGACGCAATTTATAAAGGAGCAAGGGAAACGTTATGGGAATAAAACAAAAAAGCCATTTATAAAGAAGCGAGCAAATGTTACGGGAATAATACAGACACAATTTTGCAAGGAGTAAGGGAAATGTTATCGAAATAAAGCAAAGACAAAATATAAAGGCGTGTGGTAAATATTACCGGAATAAAACACAGATACAATATATAAAGGCATGAGGGAAATATTACGGGAATAAGACACGGACACAATTAAAATAAAGGGATGGAAAAGTTATGGGAATAAAACACAGATACAGTTTTCAAAGGAGTGAGTGGACATTTACGGGAATAAAATCCAGACTCAATATATAAAGGCGTGAGGGAAATATTACGGGAATAAAACACAGACACAATTTATAGAGGCGGGAAGAAATATTACTGCAAGAAAACACAGACACAATTTAAATAGTGGGGAGGAAATGTTACGGGAATAAAACACAGATACAGTTTACAAAGGAGTGACGGGAAATTTAGGGTAGTAAAACAGACATAATCTACAAAGGGGCGAATAAATGGGGGTGGAAATGTTACGGCAATAAATCACAGAGAGAGTTTGCAAATATGTGGGGGGAAAGTTAAAGGAATAGAAAATACCCAAAATTTATAAAGGCATGAGGGAAATATTCCAGGTATAAAACAAAGACACAATTTAAATAGGGGGGGGGAGGGAGGAAATGTTACGGGAATGAAACAGAGATACAGTATACAAAGTAGTGAGGGGAAATTTATGGGCATATAACACAGACACAAAAAATAAAGGGGCAAGGGAAATATTACAGGAATAAAACACAGACAGAATATTTAAAGGGGGCGAAGGAAATATTACGGGAATCAAACACAGACACAATTTAAATAGGGTGGAGGAAATGTTACGGGAAGAAAACACAGTTAAAATTTACAAAGGAGTGATGGGAAAGTTAGGGGAATAAAAAATACCCAAAATTTATAAAGAAGCGAGTAGAACATTAGGTGAATAAAACATCGATGCAATTTATAAAGGGATGAGGGAAATATTACGGCAATAAATCACAGACTCAATTTCAATTGGGGGTGGAAATGTTACGGCAATAAATCACAGAGACAGTTTGCAAAGGAGTGGGGGGAAAGTTAAAGGAATAAAAAACACCCAAAATTTATAAAGGCATGAGGAAATATTCCGGGTATAAAACAAAGACATAATTTAAATGGGGGGGGGGGAGGAAATGTTACAGGAATAAAACACACACACAATATGTAAAGGGGGCGAAGGAAATATTATGGGAATAAAACACAGTCACAATTTAATTCCGGGGGAGGAAATGTTACGGGAATAAAACACAGTTACAGTTTAAAAAGGCGTGAGGGGAAAATTACAGGAATAAAATTATACCCAAAATTTATAAAGGAGGGTGTAGAAAATTATGCGAATAAAACACAGATACAATTTATAAAGGCATGAGGGAAATATAACAGGAAGAAAACACAGACACAATTTAAATAGTGGGGAGGAAATGTTACGGGAATAAAACACACACACAATATGTAAAGGGGGCGAAGGAAATATTACGGGAATAAAACACAGACACAATTTAAATAGGGGGGAGGAAATATTACGGAAATAAATCAGTTTACAAAGGAGTGAGGTGAAAGTTACGGGAATAAAACACACATAAACTATAAAGGGACGAAGAAAAGGAACCTTGAAAAATAAACAGACACAATTTATAAAGGAGCGAGGGAAACATTACGGGAATAAAACACAGACACAATTAGAAAAGAGAAAGGGAAAAGTTACGGGAATAAAACACAGGCACAACTTAAAAAGGGGCCAGGGAATTTTTACTGGAATAAAACACACACACAGTTTATAAAGAGCGAGGATAACTTTGCAGGAATAAAAAAACAAACACAATTTAAATTGTGGAGAGGAAATGTTACGGGAATAAAACAAAACTACAGTTTACAAAGGAGTAAGGGGAAAGTTACAGGAATAAAAATATAGCCAAAATTTATGAAGGAGCGAAGAGAACGTGATGGGAAAAAAACACAAATACAATTTATAAAGACGTGAGGGAAATATTACGGGTTTAAAAAACAGACACAATTTAAAGAGGAGGGTTGAAATGTTACGGGAATAAAGCACAGATGCAGTTTCCAAAGGAGTGAGGGGAAAGTTACAGGAAAGTTAGGGGAATAAAACAGACATAACTTATAAAGGGGTAAAGGAAACATTACTTGGAAAATAAACAGACACAATTTATAAAGGTGCGAGGGAAACATTACGGGAATAAAACCCAGACACAATTTATAAAGGGAAAGGGAAAGGTTACCGGAATAAACCACAGATAGAGTTTACAAAGGAGTGAGGGGAAAGTTATGGGAATAAAACACAGTCACAATATATAAAGTGGCAAAGGAAATATTACAGGAATAAAACACAGACACAATATGTAAAGGGGCGAAGGAAATATTATGGGAATAAAAAACAAACACAATTTAAAAAGGGTGGAGGAAATGTTACGGGAATAAAACAGAGATATAGTTTACAAAGGAGTGTGTGGAAAGTTACGGGAAGAAAAATATACCCAAAATTTATAAAGGAGGGAGTAGAACATTATGTGAATAAAACACAGATACAATTTAAAAAGGCGTGAGGGAAATATTACAGGAATAAAACACAGACACAATTTACATAGTGGGGATGAAATGTTACGGGAATAAAACACAGATACAGTTTACAAAGGAGTAAGGGGAAATTTAGGGGAATAAAACAGACATAATCTACAAAGGGGCGAATAAAACGCTACTTTAAAAATAAACAGACACAATTTATAAAGGGAAAGGGAAACGTTACGGGAATAAAACACAGACACTATTTAAATAAAGGGGAGGAAATGTTATGGGAATAAAACGCAGATACAGTTTTCAAAGGAGTGAGGGGAAAGTTACGGGAATAAAACACAGACACAATATGTAAAGGCGTGAGGCAAATATTATGGGAAGAAACACAGACACAGTTTAAATTGGTGGAGGAAATATTACGGGAATAAAACACAGAGACAGTTTACAAAGGAGTAAGTGGAAAGTTACAGGAATAAAAAAAATATCCATAATTTATAAAGGAGCAAAGAGAACGTTATGGGAATAAAACAAAGATACAATTTATAAAGATATGAGCGAAATATTACGGGATTAAAACACAGACACAATTTAAAGAGGGGGATTGCAATGTTACGGGAATAAAGCACATATACAGTTTCCAAGGGAGTGAGGGGAAAGTTAGGGGAATAAAACAGACATAATTAATAAAGGTGTAAAGGAAACGTTACTTGAAAAATAAACAGACACTATTTATAAAGGAGCGAGGGAAACATTACGAGAATAAAACAGAGACACTATTTAAATAGGGCGGAGGAAATGTTACGGTAATAACACAGAGATAAAGTTTACAAAGGAGTGAGGGGAAAGTTATGGGAATAAAACACAGACACAATATATAAAGGGGAAAAAGAAATATTACAGGAATAAAACACAGACACAATATGTAAAGGGTGCGAAGGAAATATGATGGGAATAAAACACAGGATACAGTTGACAAAGGAGTGAGGGGAAATTTAGGGGAATAATACAGACATAATCTATAAGGGGCGAAGGAAACGCTACTTGTAAAATTAACAGACACAATTTATAAAGGGAAAGGAAAAAGTTACGGGAATAAACCACAATCACAATTTATAAAGGGAAAGGGAAAAGTTACGGGAATAAAACACAGACACAATTTATAAAGGGAAAGGGAAAAGTTAGAGATATAAGACACGTACACAATTTTTAAAGGAGTGAGGATAAATTTACAGGAATAAAAGAGACCCAAATTTATAAAGGATCGAGGGAAAATTTATGGGAATAAAACACAGACGCAATTTATAAAGGAGCAAGGGAAACGTTATGGGAATAAAACAAAAAAGCCATTTATAAAGAAGTGAGCAAATATTACGGGAATAATACAGACACAATTTTGAAAGGAGTAAGGGAAATGTTATCGGAATAAAGCAAAGAGAAAATATAAAGGCGTGTGGTAAATATTACCGGAATAAAACACAGACACTATTTATAAAGGGGAGAGTAAAAGTTACGTGAATAAAACAAAGATACAATATATAAAGGCATGACGGAAATATTACGGGAATAAAACACAGACACAATTAAAATAAAGAGAAGGAAATGTTATGGGAATAAAACACAGATACAGTTTTCAAAGGAGTGAGGGGACATTTACCGGAATAAAATCCAGACTCAATATATAAAGGCGTGAGGGAAATATTACGGGAATAAAACACAGACACAATTTAAAGAGGGGGGAGGAAATATTACGGGAATAAAACACAGATACAGTTTACAAAGGAGTGAGGTGAAAGTTACGGGTATAAAACAGACATAAAATATAAAGGGGGAAAGGAATCGAAACTTGAACAATAAACAGACACAATTTATAAAGGCAAAGGGAAAGTTACGGGAATAAAACACAGGCACAATTTATAAAGGGGCCAGGGAATTTTTACCGGAATAAAACACATACACAGTTTATAAAGAGCGAGGGTAACTTTACAGGAATAAAAAAAAAACAGACACAATTTAAATAGCGGAGAAGAAATGTTACAGGAATAAAACACAGATACAGTTTACAAAGGAGTGAGGGGAAAGTTACAGGAATAAAATCCAGATGCAATATATAACGGCATGTGGGAAATATTACGGGAATAAAACACAGACAAAATTTCAATTGGGGGTGGAATTGATACGGGAATAAATCACACAGAAATTTTACAAAGGGGTGATGGGAAAGTTATGGGAATAAAACACAGACACAATATATAAAGGGGCAAAAGAAATATTACAGGAATAAAACACAGACACAATATGTAAAGGGGGTGAAGGAAATATGATGGGAATAAAACGCAGGATACAGTTCACAAAGGAGTGAGGTGAAATTTAGGGGAATAATACAGACATAAACTAAGGGGGCGAAGGAAACGCTACTTGAAAAATAAACAGACACAATTTATAAAGGGGAAGGAAAAAGTTACGGGAATAAACCACAGTCACAATTTATAAAGCGAAAGGGAAAAGTTACAGGAATAAAACACAGACACAATTTATAAAGGGAAAGGGAAAAGTTACAGGAATAAGACACGTACACAATTTTTAAAGGAGTGAGGATAAATTTACAGGAATAAAACAGACCCAAATTTATAAAGGATCGAGGGAAAATTTATGGGAATAAAACACAGACGCAATTTATAAAGGAGCAAGGGAAACGTTATGGGAATAAAACAAAAAAGCCATTTATAAAGAAGCGAGCAAATGTTACGGGAATAATACAGACACAATTTTGCAAGGAGTAAGGGAAATGTTATCGAAATAAAGCAAAGACAAAATATAAAGGCGTGTGGTAAATATTACCGGAATAAAACACAGATACAATATATAAAGGCATGAGGGAAATATTACGGGAATAAGACACGGACACAATTAAAATAAAGGGATGGAAAAGTTATGGGAATAAAACACAGATACAGTTTTCAAAGGAGTGAGTGGACATTTACGGGAATAAAATCCAGACTCAATATATAAAGGCGTGAGGGAAATATTACGGGAATAAAACACAGACACAATTTATAGAGGCGGGAAGAAATATTACTGCAAGAAAACACAGACACAATTTAAATAGTGGGGAGGAAATGTTACGGGAATAAAACACAGATACAGTTTACAAAGGAGTGACGGGAAATTTAGGGTAGTAAAACAGACATAATCTACAAAGGGGCGAATAAATGGGGGTGGAAATGTTACGGCAATAAATCACAGAGAGAGTTTGCAAATATGTGGGGGGAAAGTTAAAGGAATAGAAAATACCCAAAATTTATAAAGGCATGAGGGAAATATTCCGGGTATAAAACAAAGACACAATTTAAATAGGGGGGGGGAGGGAGGAAATGTTACGGGAATGAAACAGAGATACAGTATACAAAGTAGTGAGGGGAAATTTATGGGCATATAACACAGACACAAAAAATAAAGGGGCAAGGGAAATATTACAGGAATAAAACACAGACAGAATATTTAAAGGGGGCGAAGGAAATATTACGGGAATCAAACACAGACACAATTTAAATAGGGTGGAGGAAATGTTACGGGAAGAAAACACAGTTAAAATTTACAAAGGAGTGATGGGAAAGTTAGGGGAATAAAAAATACCCAAAATTTATAAAGAAGCGAGTAGAACATTAGGTGAATAAAACATCGATGCAATTTATAAAGGGATGAGGGAAATATTACGGCAATAAATCACAGACTCAATTTCAATTGGGGGTGGAAATGTTACGGCAATAAATCACAGAGACAGTTTGCAAAGGAGTGGGGGGAAAGTTAAAGGAATAAAAAACACCCAAAATTTATAAAGGCATGAGGAAATATTCCGGGTATAAAACAAAGACATAATTTAAATGGGGGGGGGGGGAGGAAATGTTACAGGAATAAAACACACACACAATATGTAAAGGGGGCGAAGGAAATATTATGGGAATAAAACACAGTCACAATTTAATTCCGGGGGAGGAAATGTTACGGGAATAAAACACAGTTACAGTTTAAAAAGGCGTGAGGGGAAAATTACAGGAATAAAATTATACCCAAAATTTATAAAGGAGGGTGTAGAAAATTATGCGAATAAAACACAGATACAATTTATAAAGGCATGAGGGAAATATAACAGGAAGAAAACACAGACACAATTTAAATAGTGGGGAGGAAATGTTACGGGAATAAAACACACACACAATATGTAAAGGGGGCGAAGGAAATATTACGGGAATAAAACACAGACACAATTTAAATAGGGGGGAGGAAATATTACGGAAATAAATCAGTTTACAAAGGAGTGAGGTGAAAGTTACGGGAATAAAACACACATAAACTATAAAGGGACGAAGAAAAGGAACCTTGAAAAATAAACAGACACAATTTATAAAGGAGCGAGGGAAACATTACGGGAATAAAACACAGACACAATTAGAAAAGAGAAAGGGAAAAGTTACGGGAATAAAACACAGGCACAACTTAAAAAGGGGCCAGGGAATTTTTACTGGAATAAAACACACACACAGTTTATAAAGAGCGAGGATAACTTTGCAGGAATAAAAAAACAAACACAATTTAAATTGTGGAGAGGAAATGTTACGGGAATAAAACAAAACTACAGTTTACAAAGGAGTAAGGGGAAAGTTACAGGAATAAAAATATAGCCAAAATTTATGAAGGAGCGAAGAGAACGTGATGGGAAAAAAACACAAATACAATTTATAAAGACGTGAGGGAAATATTACGGGTTTAAAAAACAGACACAATTTAAAGAGGAGGGTTGAAATGTTACGGGAATAAAGCACAGATGCAGTTTCCAAAGGAGTGAGGGGAAAGTTACAGGAAAGTTAGGGGAATAAAACAGACATAACTTATAAAGGGGTAAAGGAAACATTACTTGGAAAATAAACAGACACAATTTATAAAGGTGCGAGGGAAACATTACGGGAATAAAACCCAGACACAATTTATAAAGGGAAAGGGAAAGGTTACCGGAATAAACCACAGATAGAGTTTACAAAGGAGTGAGGGGAAAGTTATGGGAATAAAACACAGTCACAATATATAAAGTGGCAAAGGAAATATTACAGGAATAAAACACAGACACAATATGTAAAGGGGCGAAGGAAATATTATGGGAATAAAAAACAAACACAATTTAAAAAGGGTGGAGGAAATGTTACGGGAATAAAACAGAGATATAGTTTACAAAGGAGTGTGTGGAAAGTTACGGGAAGAAAAATATACCCAAAATTTATAAAGGAGGGAGTAGAACATTATGTGAATAAAACACAGATACAATTTAAAAAGGCGTGAGGGAAATATTACAGGAATAAAACACAGACACAATTTACATAGTGGGGAGGAAATGTTACGGGAATAAAACACAGATACAGTTTACAAAGGAGTAAGGGGAAATTTAGGGGAATAAAACAGACATAATCTACAAAGGGGCGAATAAAACGCTACTTTAAAAATAAACAGACACAATTTATAAAGGGAAAGGGAAACGTTACGGGAATAAAACACAGACACTATTTAAATAAAGGGGAGGAAATGTTATGGGAATAAAACGCAGATACAGTTTTCAAAGGAGTGAGGGGAAAGTTACGGGAATAAAACACAGACACAATATGTAAAGGCGTGAGGCAAATATTATGGGAAGAAACACAGACACAGTTTAAATTGGTGGAGGAAATATTACGGGAATAAAACACAGAGACAGTTTACAAAGGAGTAAGTGGAAAGTTACAGGAATAAAAAAAATATCCATAATTTATAAAGGAGCAAAGAGAACGTTATGGGAATAAAACAAAGATACAATTTATAAAGGGATGAGGGAAATATTACGGCAATAAATCACAGACTCAATTGTGGGGAAATATTACGGGATTAAAACACAGACACAATTTAAAGAGGGGGATTGCAATGTTACGGGAATAAAGCACATATACAGTTTCCAAGGGAGTGAGGGGAAAGTTAGGGGAATAAAACAGACATAATTAATAAAGGTGTAAAGGAAACGTTACTTGAAAAATAAACAGACACTATTTATAAAGGAGCGAGGGAAACATTACGAGAATAAAACAGAGACACTATTTAAATAGGGCGGAGGAAATGTTACGGTAATAACACAGAGATAAAGTTTACAAAGGAGTGAGGGGAAAGTTATGGGAATAAAACACAGACACAATATATAAAGGGGAAAAAGAAATATTACAGGAATAAAACACAGACACAATATGTAAAGGGTGCGAAGGAAATATGATGGGAATAAAACACAGGATACAGTTGACAAAGGAGTGAGGGGAAATTTAGGGGAATAATACAGACATAATCTATAAGGGGCGAAGGAAACGCTACTTGTAAAATTAACAGACACAATTTATAAAGGGAAAGGAAAAAGTTACGGGAATAAACCACAATCACAATTTATAAAGGGAAAGGGAAAAGTTACGGGAATAAAACACAGACACAATTTATAAAGGGAAAGGGAAAAGTTAGAGATATAAGACACGTACACAATTTTTAAAGGAGTGAGGATAAATTTACAGGAATAAAAGAGACCCAAATTTATAAAGGATCGAGGGAAAATTTATGGGAATAAAACACAGACGCAATTTATAAAGGAGCAAGGGAAACGTTATGGGAATAAAACAAAAAAGCCATTTATAAAGAAGTGAGCAAATATTACGGGAATAATACAGACACAATTTTGAAAGGAGTAAGGGAAATGTTATCGGAATAAAGCAAAGAGAAAATATAAAGGCGTGTGGTAAATATTACCGGAATAAAACACAGACACTATTTATAAAGGGGAGAGTAAAAGTTACGTGAATAAAACAAAGATACAATATATAAAGGCATGACGGAAATATTACGGGAATAAAACACAGACACAATTAAAATAAAGAGAAGGAAATGTTATGGGAATAAAACACAGATACAGTTTTCAAAGGAGTGAGGGGACATTTACCGGAATAAAATCCAGACTCAATATATAAAGGCGTGAGGGAAATATTACGGGAATAAAACACAGACACAATTTAAAGAGGGGGGAGGAAATATTACGGGAATAAAACACAGATACAGTTTACAAAGGAGTGAGGTGAAAGTTACGGGTATAAAACAGACATAAAATATAAAGGGGGAAAGGAATCGAAACTTGAACAATAAACAGACACAATTTATAAAGGCAAAGGGAAAGTTACGGGAATAAAACACAGGCACAATTTATAAAGGGGCCAGGGAATTTTTACCGGAATAAAACACACACACAGTTTATAAAGAGCGAGGGTAACTTTACAGGAATAAAAAAAAACAGACACAATTTAAATAGCGGAGAAGAAATGTTACAGGAATAAAACACAGATACAGTTTACAAAGGAGTGAGGGGAAAGTTACAGGAATAAAATCCAGATGCAATATATAACGGCATGTGGGAAATATTACGGGAATAAAACACAGACAAAATTTCAATTGGGGGTGGAATTGATACGGGAATAAATCACACAGAAATTTTACAAAGGGGTGATGGGAAAGTTATGGGAATAAAACACAGACACAATATATAAAGGGGCAAAAGAAATATTACAGGAATAAAACACAGACACAATATGTAAAGGGGGTGAAGGAAATATGATGGGAATAAAACGCAGGATACAGTTCACAAAGGAGTGAGGTGAAATTTAGGGGAATAATACAGACATAAACTAAGGGGGCGAAGGAAACGCTACTTGAAAAATAAACAGACACAATTTATAAAGGGGAAGGAAAAAGTTACGGGAATAAACCACAGTCACAATTTATAAAGCGAAAGGGAAAAGTTACGGGAATAAAACACAGACACAATTTATAAAGGGAAAGGGAAAAGTTACAGGAATAAGACACGTACACAATTTTTAAAGGAGTGAGGATAAATTTACAGGAATAAAACAGACCCAAATTTATAAAGGATCGAGGGAAAATTTATGGGAATAAAACACAGACGCAATTTATAAAGGAGCAAGGGAAACGTTATGGGAATAAAACAAAAAAGCCATTTATAAAGAAGCGAGCAAATGTTACGGGAATAATACAGACACAATTTTGAAAGGAGTAAGGGAAATGTTATCGAAATAAAGCAAAGACAAAATATAAAGGCGTGTGGTAAATATTACCGGAATAAAACACAGATACAATATATAAAGGCATGAGGGAAATATTACGGGAATAAGACACGGACACAATTAAAATAAAGGGATGGAAAAGTTATGGGAATAAAACACAGATACAGTTTTCAAAGGAGTGAGTGGACATTTACGGGAATAAAATCCAGACTCAATATATAAAGGCGTGAGGGAAATATTACGGGAATAAAACACAGACACAATTTAAAGAGGCGGGAAGAAATATTACTGCAAGAAAACACAGACACAATTTAAATAGTGGGGAGGAAATGTTACGGGAATAAAACACAGATACAGTTTACAAAGGAGTGACGGGAAATTTAGGGTAATAAAACAGACATAATCTACAAAGGGGCGAATAAATGGGGGTGGAAATGTTACGGCAATAAATCACAGAGAGAGTTTGCAAATATGTGGGGGGAAAGTTAAAGGAATAGAAAATACCCAAAATTTATAAAGGCATGAGGGAAATATTCCGGGTATAAAACAAAGACACAATTTAAATAGGGGGGGGAGGGAGGAAATGTTACGGGAATGAAACAGAGATACAGTATACAAAGTAGTGAGGGGAAATTTATGGGCATATAACACAGACACAAAAAATAAAGGGGCAAGGGAAATATTACAGGAATAAAACACAGACAGAATATTTAAAGGGGGCGAAGGAAATATTACGGGAATCAAACACAGACACAATTTAAATAGGGTGGAGGAAATGTTACGGGAAGAAAACACAGTTAAAATTTACAAAGGAGTGATGGGAAAGTTAGGGGAATAAAAAATACCCAAAATTTATAAAGAAGCGAGTAGAACATTAGGTGAATAAAACATCGATGCAATTTATAAAGGGATGAGGGAAATATTACGGCAATAAATCACAGACTCAATTTCAATTGGGGGTGGAAATGTTACGGCAATAAATCACAGAGACAGTTTGCAAAGGAGTGGGGGGAAAGTTAAAGGAATAAAAAACACCCAAAATTTATAAAGGCATGAGGAAATATTCCGGGTATAAAACAAAGACATAATTTAAATGGGGGGGGTGGGAGGAAATGTTACAGGAATAAAACACACACACAATATGTAAAGGGGGCGAAGGAAATATTATGGGAATAAAACACAGTCACAATTTAATTCCGGGGGAGGAAATGTTACGGGAATAAAACACAGTTACAGTTTAAAAAGGCGTGAGGGGAAAATTACAGGAATAAAATTATACCCAAAATTTATAAAGGAGGGTGTAGAAAATTATGCGAATAAAACACAGATACAATTTATAAAGGCATGAGGGAAATATAACAGGAAGAAAACACAGACACAATTTAAATAGTGGGGAGGAAATGTTACGGGAATAAAACACAGATACAGTTTACAAAGGAGTGACGGGAAATTTAAGGGAATAAAACAGACATAATCTACAAAGGGGCGAATAAAACGCTACTTTAAAATAAACATACACAATTTATAAAGGGAAAGGGAAATGTTACGGGAATAAAACACAGACGCAATATATAAAGGCATGAGGCAAATATTATGGGAATAAACACAGACACAATTTAAATAGGGGGGAGGAAATATTACGGAAATAAATCAGTTTACAAAGGAGTGAGGTGAAATTTACGGGAATAAAACAGACATAAACTATAAAGGGACGAAGAAAAGGAACCTTGAAAAATAAACAGACACAATTTATAAAGGAGCGAGGGAAACATTACGGGAATAAAACACAGACACAATTAAAAAAGAGAAAGGGAAAAGTTACGGGAATAAAACACAGGCACAACTTAAAAAGGGGCCAGGGAATTTTTACCAGAATAAAACACACACACAGTTTATAAAGAGCGAGGGTTACTTTACAGGAATAAAAAAACAAACACAATTTAAATTGTGGAGAGGAAATGTTACGGGAATAAAACAAAACTACAGTTTACAAAGGAGTAAGGGGAAAGTTACAGGAATAAAAATATAGCCAAAATTTATGAAGGAGCGAAGAGAACGTGATGGGAAAAAACAGAAATACAATTTATAAAGACGTGAGGGAAATATTACGGGTTTAAAACACAGACACAATTTAAAGAGGAGGGTTGAAATGTTACGGGAATAAAGCACAGATGCAGTTTCCAAAGGAGTGAGGGGAAAGATACAGGAAAGTTAGGTGAATAAAACAGACATAACTTATAAAGGGGTAAAGGAAACATTACTTGAAAAATAAACAGACACAATTTATAAAGGTGCGAGGGAAACATTACGGGAATAAAACCCAGACACAATTTATAAAGGGAAAGGGAAAGGTTACGGGAATAAACCACAGATAGAGTTTACAAAGGAGTGAGGGGTAAGTTATGGGAATAAAACACAGTCACAATATATAAAGTGGCAAAGGAAATATTACAGGAATAAAACACAGACACAATATGTAAAGGGGCGAAGGAAATATTATGGGAATAAAAAACAAACACAATTTAAAAAGGGTGGAGGAAATGTTACGGGAATAAAACAGAGATATAGTTTACAAAGTAGTGTGGGGAAAGTTACGGGAAGTAAAATATACCCAAAATTTATAAAGGAGGGAGTAGAACATTATGTGAATAAAATACAGATACAATTTAAAAAGGTGTGAGGGAAATATTACAGGAATAAAACACAGACACAATTTAAATAGTGGGGAGGAAATGTTACGGGAATAAAACACAGATACAGTTTACAAAGGAGTAACGGGAAAGTTACGGGAATAAAACACAGACACAATATATAAAGGCGTGAGGCAAATATTATGGGAAGAAACACAGACACAGTTTAAATTGGTGGAGGAAATATTACGGGAATAAAACACAGAGACAGTTTACAAAGGAGTAAGGGGAAAGTTACAGGAATAAAAAAAATATCCATAATTTATAAAGGAGCAAAGAGAACGTTATGGGAATAAAACAAAGATACAATTTATAAAGATATGAGCGAAATATTACGGGATTAAAACACAGACACAATTTAAAGAGGGGGATTGCAATGTTACGGGAATAAAGCACATATACAGTTTCCAAAGAAGTGAGGGGAAAGTTAGGGGAATAAAACAGACATAATTAATAAAGGTGTAAAGGAAACGTTACTTGAAAAATAAACAGACACAATTTATAATGGAGCGAGGGAAACATTACGAGAATAAAACAGAGACACTATTTAAATAGGGCGGAGGAAATGTTACGGTAATAACACAGAGATAAAGTTTACAAAGGAGTGAGGGGAAAATTACGGGAATAAAATTATACCCAAAATTTATAAAGGAGGGTGTGGAACATTATGCGAATAAAACACAGATACAATTTATAAAGGCATGAGGGAAATATAACAGGAAGAAAACACAGACACACTTTAAATAGTGGGGAGGAAATGTTACGGGAATAAAACACATATACAGTTTCCAAGGGAGTGAGGGGAAAGTTAGGGGAATAAAACAGACATAATTAATAAAGGTGTAAAGGAAACGTTACTTGAAAAATAAACAGACACAATTTATAATGGAGCGAGGGAAACATTACGAGAATAAAACAGAGACACTATTTAAATAGGGCGGAGGAAATGTTACGGTAATAACACAGAGATAATGTTTACAAAGGAGTGAGGGGAAAGTTATGGGAATAAAACACAGACACAATATATAATGGGGCAAAAGAAATATTACAGGAATAAAACACAGACACAATATGTAAAGGGGGCGAAGGAAATATGATGGGAATAAAACACAGGATACAGTTCAAAAGGAGTGAGGGGAAATTTAGGGGAATAATACAGACATAATCTATAAGGGGCGAAGGAAACGCTACTTGAAAAATAAACAGACACAATTTATAAAGGGAAAGGAAAAAGTTACGGGAATAAACCACAATCACAATTTATAAAGGGAAAGGGAAAAGTTACGGGAATAAAACACAGACACAATTTATAAAGGGAAAGGGAAAAGTTACAGATATAAGACACGTACACAATTTTTAAAGGAGTGAGGAAAAATTTACAGGAATAAAACAGACCCAAATTTATAAAGGATCGAGGGAAAATTTATGGGAATAAAACACAGACGCAATTTATAAAGGAGCAAGGGAAACGTTATGGGAATAAAACAAAAAAGCCATTTATAAAGAAGCGAGCAAATGTTACGGGAATAATACAGACACAATTTTGAAAGGAGTAAGGGAAATGTTATCGGAATAAAGCAAAGACAAAATATAAAGGCGTGTGGTAAATATTTCCGGAATAAAACACAGACACTATTTATAAAGGGGAGAGTAAAAGTTTCGTGAATAAAACACAGATACAATATAAAAGGCATGATGGAAATATTACGGGAATAAAACACAGACACAATTAAAATAAAGAGAAGGAAATGTTATGGGAATAAAACACAGATACGGTTTTCAAAGGAGTGAGGGGAGATTTACGGGAATAAAATCCAGACTCAATATATAAAGGCGTGAGGGAAATATTACGGGAATAAAACACAGACACAATTAAAATAAAGAGAAGGAAATGTTATGGGAATAAAACACAGATACAGTTTTCAAAGGAGTGAGGGGACATTTACGGGAATAAAATCCAGACTCAATATATAAAGGCGTGAGGGAAATATTACGGGAATAAAACACAGACACAATTTAAAGAGGGGGAGGAAATATTACGGGAATAAAACACAGATACAGTTTACAAAGGAGTGATGTTAAAGTTACGAGTATAAAACAGACATAAAATATAAAGGGGAAAAGGAATCGAAACTTGAACAATAAACAGACACAATTTATAAAGGCAAAGGGAAAATTTACGGGAATAAAACACAGGCACAATTTATAAAGGGGCCAGGGAATTTTTACCGGAATAAAACACACACACAGTTTATAATGAGCGAGGGTAACTTTACAGGAATAAAAAAAACAGACACAATTTAAATAGCGGAGAAGAAATGTTACAGGAATAAAACACAGATACAGTTTACAAAGGAGTGATTGGAAAGTTATGGGAATAAAACACAGACACAATATATAAAGGGGCAAAAGAAATATTACAGGAATAAAACACAGACACAATATGTAAAGGGGGTGAAGGAAATATGAAGGGAATAAAACGCAGGATACAGTTCACAAAGGAGTGAGGTGAAATTTAGTGGAATAATACAGACATAAACTAAGGGGGCGAAGGAAACGCTACTTGAAAAATAAACAGACACAATTTATAAAGGGGAAGGAAAAAGATACGGGAATAAACCACAGTCACAATTTATAAAGGGGCCAGGGAATTTTTACCGGAATAAAACACACACACAGTTTATAAAGAGCGAGGGTAACTTTACAGGAATAAAAAAAAAGAGACACAATTTAAATAGCGGAGAAGAAATGTTACAGGAATAAAACACAGATACAGTTTACAAAGGAGTGAGGGGAAAGTTACAGGAATAAAATCCAGACGCAATATATAACGGCATGTGGGAAATATTACGGGAATAAAACACAGACAAAATTTCAATTGGGGGTGGAATTGTTACGGGAATAAATCACACAGAAATTTTACAAAGGAGTGATGTGAAAGTTATGGGAATAAAACACAGACACAATATATAAAGGGGCAAAAGAAATATTACAGGAATAAAACACAGACACAATATGTAAAGGGGGTGAAGGAAATATGATGGGAATAAAACGCAGGATACAGTTCACAAAGGAGTGAGGTGAAATTTAGGGGAATAATACAGACATAAACTAAGGGGGCGAAGGAAACCCTACTTGAAAAATAAACAGACACAATTTATAAAGGGGAAGGAAAAAGTTACGGGAATAAACCACAGTCACAATTTATAAAGGGAAAGGGAAAAGTTACGGGAATAAAACACAGACACAATTTATAAAGGGAAAGGGAAAAGTTACGGGAATAAAACACAGACACAATTTATAAAGGGAAAGGGAAAAGTTACAGGAATAAGACACGTACACAATTTTTAAAGGAGTGAGGATAAATTTACAGGAATAAAACAGCCCCAAATTTATAAAGGATCGAGGGAAAATTTATGGGAATAAATCACAGACGCAATTTATAAAGGAGCAAGGGAAACGTTATGGGAATAAAACAAAAAAGCCATTTATAAAGAAGCGAGCAAATGTTACGGGAATAATACAGACACAATTTTGAAAGGAGTAAGGGAAATGTTATCGAAATAAAGCAAAGACAAAATATAAAGGCGTGTGGTAAATATTACCGGAATAAAACACAGATACAATATATAAAGGCATGAGGGAAATATTACGGGAATAAGACACGGACACAATTAAAATAAAGGGATGGAAAAGTTATGGGAATAAAACACAGATACAGTTTTCAAAGGAGTGAGTGGACATTTACGGGAATAAAATCCAGACTCAATATATAAATGCGTGTGGGAAATATTACGGGAATAAAACACAGACACAATTTAAAGAGGCGGGAAGAAATATTACTGGAAGAAAACACAGACACAATTTATAGAGGCGGGAAGAAATATTACTGCAAGAAAACACAGACACAATTTAAATAGTGGGGAGGAAATGTTACGGGAATAAAACACAGATACAGTTTACAAAGGAGTGACGGGAAATTTAGGGGAATAAAACAGACATAATCTACAAAGGGGCGAATAAATGGGGGTGGAAATGTTACGGCAATAAATCACAGAGAGAGTTTGCAAATATGTGGGGGGAAAGTTAAAGGAATAAAAAACACCCAAAATTTATAAAGGCATGAGGGAAATATTCCGGGTATAAAACAAAGACACAATTTAAATAGGGGGGGGGGGAGGGAGGAAATGTTACGGGAATGAAACAGAGATACAGTATACAAAGTAGTGAGGGGAAATTTATGGGCATATAACACAGACACAAAAAATAAAGGGGCAAAGGAAATATTACAGGAATAAAACACAGACAGAATATTTAAAGGGGGCGAAGGAAATATTACGGGAATCAAACACAGACACAATTTTAATAGGGTGGAGGAAATGTTACGGGAAGAAAACACAGTTAAAATTTACAAAGGAGTGATGGGAAAGTTAGGGGAATAAAAAATACCGAAAATTTATAAAGAAGCGAGTAGAACATTAGGTGAATAAAACATCGATGCAATTTATAAAGGGATGAGGGAAATATTACGGCAATAAATCACAGACTCAATTTCAACTGGGGGTGGAAATGTTACGGCAATAAATCACAGAGACAGTTTGCAAAGGAGTGGGGGGAAAGTTAAAGGAATAAAAAACACCCAAAATTTATAAAGGCATGAGGAAATATTCCGGGTATAAAACAAAGACATAATTTAAATGGGGTGTGGGGGAGGAAATGTTACAGGAATAAAACACACACACAATATGTAAAGGGGGCGAAGGAAATATTATGGGAATAAAACACAGACACAATTTTATTCCGGGGGAGGAAATGTTACTGGAATAAAACACAGTTACAGTTTAAAAAGGCGTGAGGGGAAAATTACGGGAATAAAATTATACCCAAAATTTATAAAGGAGGGTGTAGAACATTATGCGAATAAAACACAGATACAATTTATAAAGGCATGAGGGAAATATAACAGGAAGAAAACACAGACACAATTTAAATAGTGGGGAGGAAATGTTACGGGAATAAAACACAGATACAGTTTACAAAGGAGTGACGGGAAATTTAAGGGAATAAAACAGACATAATCTACAAAGGGGCGGATAAAACGCTACTTTAAAAATAAACATACACAATTTATAAAGGGAAAGGGAAATGTTACGGGAATAAAACACAGACGCAATATATAAAGGCATGAGGCAAATATTATGGGAATAAACACAGACAAAATTTAAATTGTGGAGGGAATATTACGGGAATAAAACACAGAAACAGTTTTCAAAGGAGTGAGGGGACATTTACGGGAATAAAATCCAGACTCAATATATAAAGGCGTGATGGAAATATTACGGGAATAAAACACAGACACAATTTAAAGAAGCGGGAGGAAATATTATGGGAATAAAACACAGATACAGTTTACAAAGGAGTGAGGTGAAAGTTACGGGTATAAAACATACATAAAATATAAAGGGGCAAAGGAATCGAAACTTGAAAAATAAACAGACACAATTTATAAAGGGAAAGGGAAAAGTTACGGTAATAAAACACAGGCACAATTTATAAAGGGGCCAGGGAATTTTTACCGGAATAAAACACACACACAGTTTATAAAGAGCGAGGGTAACTTTACAGGAATAAAAAAAACAGACACAATTTAAATAGCGGAGAAGAAATGTTTCGGGAAGAAAACACAGATACAGTTTACAAAGGAGTGAGGGGAAAGTTACAGGAATAAAACCCAGACGCATTATATAAAGGCATGTGCGACATATAACGGGAATAAAACACTGACACAATTTAAATTGGGGGCGGAAATGTTACGGGAATAAATCACACAGAAATTTTACAAAGGAGTGAGGGGAATGTTAGAGGAATAAAAAAAATACCCAAAATTTATAAACGCATGAGCGAAATACTACGGGTATAAAACAAATAGACAATTTAAGTAGGGGGATGGGGTGTGAGGAAAGTTACGGGAATAAATCAGAGATACAGCTTACAAAGGAGTGAGGGAAAATTTATAGGAATAACAGATAGACACAATATATAAAGGGGCAAAGGAATTATTAGGGGAATATAACGCAGATTCAATATAAATAGGGGGGTGGAAATGTTATGAGAATAAAACAAAGACACAATATATAAAGGGGGCGAAGGAAATATTACGGGAATAAAACACAGACACAATTTATATAGTGGGGAGGAAATATTACGGAAATAAATCAGTTTACAAAGGAGTGAGGTGAAAGTTACGGGAATAAAACAGACATAAACTATAAAGGGACGAAGAAAAGGAACCTTGAAAAATAAACAGACACAATTTATAAAGGAGCGAGGGAAACATTACTGGAATAAAACACAGACACAATTAAAAAAGAGAAAGGGAAAAGTTACGGGAATAAAACACAGGCACAACTTAAAAAGGGGCCAGGGAATTTTTACCTGAATAAAACACACACACAGTTTATAAAGAGCGAGGGTAACTTTACAGGAATAAAAAAACAAACACAATTTGAATTGTGGAGAGGAAATGTTACGGGAATAAAACAAAACTACAGTTTACAAAGGAGTAAGGGGAAAGTTACAGGAATAAAAATATAGCCAAAATTTATGAAGGAGCGAAGAGAACATGATGGGAAAAAACAGAAATACAATTTATAAAGACGTGAGCGAAATATTACAGGTTTAAAACACAGACACAATTTAAAGAGGAGGGTTGAAATGTTACGGGAATAAAGCACAGATGCAGTTTCAAAAGGAGTGAGGGGAAAGTTACAGGAAAGTTAGGGGAATAAAACAGACATAACTTATAAAGGGGTAAAGGAAACATTACTTGAAAAATAAACAGACACAATTTATAAAGGTGCGAGGGAAACATTACGGGAATAAAACCCAGACACAATTTATAAAGGGAAAGGGAAAGGTTACGGGAATAAATCACAGATAGAGTTTACAAAGGAGTGAGGGGAAAGTTATGGGAATAAAACAGAGATACAGTTTACAAAGGAGTAACGGGAAAGTTACGGGAATAAAACACAGACACAATATATAAAGGCGTGATGCAAATATTATGGGAAGAAACACAGACACAGTTTAAATTGGTGGAGGAAATATTACGGGAATAAAACACAGAGACAGTTTACAAAGGAGTAAGGGGAAAGTTACAGGAATAAAAAAAATATCCATAATTTATAAAGGAGGAAAGAGAACGTTATGGGAATAAAACAAAGATACAATTTATAAAGATATAAGCGAAATATTACGGGGTTAAAACACAGACACAATTTAAAGTGGGGGGTTGCAATGTTACGGGAATAAAGCACAGATACAGTTTCCAAGGGAGTGAGGGGAAAGTTAGGGGAATAAAACAGACATAATTAATAAAGGTGTAAAGGAAACGTTACTTGAAAAATAAACAGACACAATTTATAATGAAGCGAGGGAAACATTACGAGAATAAAACAGAGACACTATTTAAATAGGGCGGAGGAAATGTTAGGTAATAACACAGAGATAAAGTTTACAAAGGAGTGAGGGGAAAGTTATGGGAATAAAACACAGACACAATATATAAAGGGGCAAAAGAAATATTACAGGAATAAAACACAGACACAATATGTAAAGGGGGCGAAGGAAATATGATGGGAATAAAACACAGGATACAGTTCACAAAGGAGTGAGGGGAAATTTAGGGGAATAATACAGACATAATCTATAAGGGGCGAAGGAAACGCTACTTGAAAAATAAACAGACACAATTTATAAAGGGAAAGGAAAAAGTTACGGGAATAAACCACAATCACAATTTATAAAGGGAAAGGGAAGAGTTACGGGAATAAAACACAGACACAATTTATAAAGGGAAAGGGAAAAGTTACAGATATAAGACACGTACACAATTTTTAAAGGAGTGAGGAAAAATTTACAGGAATAAAACAGACCCAAATTTATAAAGGATCGACGGAAAATTTATGGGAATAAAACACAGACGCAATTTATAAAGGAGCAAGGGAAACGTTATGGGAATAAAACAAAAAAGCCATTTATAAAGAAGCGAGCAAATGTTACGGGAATAATACAGACACAATTTTGAAAGGAGTAAGGGAAATGTTATCGGAATAAAGCAAAGACAAAATATAAAGGCGTGTGGTAAATATTTCCGGAATAAAACACAGACACTATTTATAAAGGGGAGAGTAAAAGTTTCGTGAATAAAACACAGATACAATATATAAAGGCATGATGGAAATATTACGGGAATAAAACACAGACACAATTAAAATAAAGAGAAGGAAATGTTATGGGAATAAAACACAGATACAGTTTTCAAAGGAGTGAGGGGACATTTACGGGAATAAAATCCAGACTCAATATATAAAGGCGTGAGGGAAATATTACGGGAATAAAACACAGACACAATTTAAAGAGGGGGGAGGAAATATTACGGGAATAAAACACAGATACAGTTTACAAAGGAGTGAGGTGAAAGTTACGAGTATAAAACAGACATAAAATATAAAGGGGAAAAGGAATCGAAACTTGAACAATAAACAGACACAATTTATAAAGGCAAAGGGAAAAGTTACGGGAATAAAACACACGCAGAATTTATAAAGGGGCCAGGGAATTTTTACCGGAATAAAACACACACACAGTTTATAAAGAGCGAGGGTAACTTTACAGGAATAAAAAAAAACAGACACAATTTAAATAGCGGAGAAGAAATGTTACAGGAATAAAACACAGATACAGTTTACAAAGGAGTGAGGGGAAAGTTACAGGAATAAAATCCAGACGCAATATATAACGGCATGTGGGAAATATTACGGGAATAAAACACAGACAAAATTTCAATTGGGGGTGGAATTGTTACGGGAATAAATCACACAGAAATTTTACAAAGGAGTGATGGGAAAGTTATGGGAATAAAACACAGACACAATATATAAAGGGGCAAAAGAAATATTACAGGAATAAAACACAGACACAATATGTAAAGGGGGTGAAGGAAATATGAAGGGAATAAAACGCAGGATACAGTTCACAAAGGAGTGAGGTGAAATTTAGAGGAATAATACAGACATAACCTAAGGGGGCGAAGGAAACGCTACTTGAAAAATAAACAGACACAATTTATAAAGGGGAAGGAAAAAGTTACGGGAATAAACCACAGTCACAATTTATAAAGGGAAAGGGAAAAGTTACGGGAATAAAACACAGACACAATTTATAAAGGGAAAGGGAAAAGTTACAGGAATAAGACACTTACACAATTTTTAAAGGCGTGTGGTAAATATTTCCGGAATAAAACACAGACACTATTTATAAAGGGGAGTGTAAAAGTTTCGTGAATAAAACACAGATACAATATATAAAGGCATGACGGAAATATTACGGGAATAAAACACAGACACAATTAAAATAAAGAGAAGGAAATGTTATGGGAATAAAACACAGATACAGTTTTCAAAGGAGCGAGGGGACATTTCCGGAATAAAATCCAGACTCAATATATAAAGGCGTGAGGTAAATATTACGGGAATAAAACACAGACACAATTTAAAGAGGGGGGAGGAAATATTACGGCAATAAAAGACAGATAAAATTTACAAAGGAGTGAGGGGAAAGTTAGGGGAATATAAAATACCCAAAATTTATAAAGGAGCGAGTAGAGCATTAGGTGAATAAAACATCGATGGAATTTATGAATGCATGAGGGAAATATTACAGTAATAAAACACAAACACAATTTAAATTGGCAGAGGAGATGTTACGGGAATAAAATGCAGAGACAGTTTACAAAGGAATGAGGGAAAAGTTACAGGAATAAAAATTATTCAAAATTTATAAAGGCTTGATGGAAATATTACGGATATAAAACAAAGACACAATTTAAATAGGGGAGCAGGGAGAAATGTTACGGGAATAAAACAGAGATACAGTTTACAAAGGAGAGAGGGGAAAGTAATGCCATAAAACACAGACACAATATATAAAGGGGCAAAGGAAATATTACAGGAATAAAACATAGACAGAATATTTAAACGGGGTGAATGAAATATTACGGGAATCAAACACAGACACAATTTAAATAGGGGGGAGGAAATGTTACGGGTATAAAACACAGATACCGTTGACAAAGATGTGCGGGGAAAGTTACGGGAATAAAACACAGATGCAATATATAAAGGCGTGAGGGAAATAATACGGGATTAAAACACAGACTCAATTTCAAATGGGGGTGGAAATGTTATGGCAATAAATTACAGAGACAGTTTGCAAATATGTGGGGGGAAAGTTAAAGGAATAAAAATTATCACAAATTTAAAAGGCATGAGGGAAATATTCCGGGAATAAAACAAAGACATAATTTAAATAGTGTGGGGGGGGAGAAATGTTACATGAATAAAACACACACACACAATATGTAAAGGGGGCGAAGGAAATATTACAGGAATAAAACACAGACACTACTTAAATTGGGGGGAGGAAATGTTATGGGAATAAAACACAGTTACAGTTTAAAAAGGCGTGAGGGGAAAATTACGGGAATATAAAATACCCAAAATTTATGAAGGAGCGAGTAGAACATTAGGTGAATAAAACATCGATGCAATCTATAAAGCCATGAGGGAAATATTATGGTAATAAAACTTAAACACAATTTAAATTGGGGGAGGGGGGGAAATGTTGGGGGAATAATATGCAGAGACAGTTTACAAAGAAGTGAGGGAAATGTTACAGGAATAAAATATACCCACAATTTATAAAGGCTTGATGGAAACATTATGGGTATAAAACAAAGATACAATTTAAATAGTGGGGTGGGGGGGGGGGAGAAACGTTACGGGAATAAAGCAGAGATACAATTTACAAAAGAGTGAGGGGAAATTTATGGGAATAAAACACAGAAACAATATATAAATGGGCAAAGGAAATATTACGGTAATAAAACACAGACACAATTTAAATAGGGGGAGGTAATGTTATGGGTATAAAACATAGATACCCTTGACAAAGATGTGAGGGGAAAGTTACGGGAATAAAACCGAGACGCAATATATAAAGTCGTGAAGGAAATGTTTCGGGAATAAATACAGACACAATTTAAATTGGGGGAGGAAATGTTACTGGAATAAAACACAGAGACAGCTTAAAATTGAATGAGGGGAGAGATACACAAATAAAAAATACTCAAAATATATAAAGGCATGAGGGAAAAATTATGGGTATAAAACAAAAACACAATTTAAATTGGGGGGGAGGAAATGTTACGGGAATAAAACACGGATACAGTTTTCAAAGGAGTGAGGGAAAAGTTATGGGCATAAAACACAGACGCAATATGTAAAGGGGCAAAGGAAATATTACAGGAATAAAAGACGGACACAATTTAAATAGGGGGGAAGAAATGTTACGGCAATAAAAGACAGATAAAATTTACAAAGGAGTGCGGGGAAAGTTAGGGGAATAAAACAGACATATTGTATTTAAGGGCGAAGGAAACGCTACTTGAAAAATAAACAGACACAATTTATAAAGGGAAAGGGAAACGTTACGGGAATAAACCACAGACACAATTTATAAAGAGAAAGGGAAAAGTTACGGGAATAAAACACAGACACAACTTAAATAAAGGGGAGGAAATGTTATGGGAATAAAACACAGATACAGTTTTCAAAGGAGTGAGGGGAAATTTATGGGCATGAAACAGAGATACAATATAGAAAGGGGCAAAGGAAATATTACAGGAATAAATCACTGACACTATATTTAAAGGGGGCGAAGGAAATATTATGGGAATAAAACACAGACCCAATTTAAATAGGGGGGAGGAAACGTTACTGGAATAAAACACAGAGACAGTTTAAAATGGAGTGAGGGGAGCGTTACAGGAATAAAATATACTCAAAATATATAAAGGCATGAGGGAAAAATTACGGGTATAAAAAAAAGACACAATTTAAATTGGGGGGAAGGAAATGTTACGGGAATAAAACACGGATACAGTTTTCAAAGGAGTGAGGGGAAATTTACGGGCATAAAACACAGACACAAAATATAAATGGGCAAAGGAAATATTACGGGAATAAAACACAGACACAATTTATATAGGGGGGAGGAAATGTTACGGCAATAAAAGACAGATAAAATTTACAAAGGAGTGAGGGGAAAGTTAGGGGAATATAAAATACCCAAAATTTATAAAGGAGTGAGTAGAGCATTAGGTGAATAAAACATCGATGCAATTTATGAATGCATGAGGTAACCTCAAACATAAAAATACATGCTTTTTAGAGAAATGTTTAATCATTGTTTCACATCTATGAAACAGCACATGTAAAATGTTTGTCAGAGGATTTAAAAGTACTTTTCTACAAGAAAAAATATATAGATCCATAAATTCACTTCTGCATTTCAATTTTAAAAAGAATATCATAAATGTTAAAATGAAACCTCAAACATAAAAATACATGCTTTTTTGAGAAATTAAGCAAAGTTTAAAAATATAGTTTAAAACCAGAAAACAAAATGTAGAGAAAGAAATACGTGCTTAAATTTAATTTTAAAAAACTAAATATAACTGCTCAAATGAATGTTCACACATTGAAATAAATGCATTTTATGAAAAGATTAAACATAGTTTTCTCATCAATGAACTTCCTTGTGAATATATAAACAGTATATGTAAAACGTTTGTGAGAGGTGGAAAAGTACTTTTCTACAATCAAATAAAATGTAAATCTGGAAATTTACATCCAGATTTCGACTTTAAAAAGCAAAATATAAATGGTAAAATGAAATAACAAACATAAAAATAAATGCTTTTTTGAGAAATGTTTAAACATGGTTTTACATCTATCAAACAGCACGTGTAAAATGTTTGTCAGAGTTTTCAAAAGAACTTTTCTTCAAGAAAAGAAAATATAGATCCATAAATTCACTTCTGCATTTCAAATTAAAAAAGAATATCATAAATGTTGAAACGAAACCTCAAACATAAAAATACATGCTTTTTAGAGAAATGTTTAAACATTGTTTCACATCTATGAATTTTCATGTTTAAATATTAAGACCACTTGTAAAAAGTTTAAAGAAGTTGTATAATGTACTTTACAGGCAGTAAGCAAACCGTAGAAAAAAAAAATCGCCTTTAAATTTCAATGTGAAAACGTATAAATAACTGCTAATATCAAGCTGCAAACATTGAAATAAATGTTTTTAGCAAAAGTTTAAACAGTTTTCTCAGCTATGAAGTATATTGTAAATAGTTTCACAGCACATGTAAAATATTTGTCAGAGGTTTTAAAAGTACTTTTCTACAAGAAAAGAATATATAGCTCCATAAATGCACTTTTGCATTTCAATTTTAAAAAGAATAACAGAAATGTTAAAATGAAACTACAAACATAAAAATATATGCTTTTTTGAGAAATTAAGCAAAGTTTAAAAATATAGTTTAAAACCAGAAAACAAAATGTAGAGAAAGAAATACATGCTTAAATTTCATTTTAAAAAAGTAAAAATAACTGCTGAAATGAACGTTCACACATTGAAATAAATGCATTTTGTGAAAAGATTAAACATAATTTTCTCATCACTGAACTTCCTTGTGAATATATAAACAGTACATGTAAAACGTTTGTGAGAGGTAGAAAAGTACTTTTCCACAAGCAAATAAAATGTTGATCTGGAAATTTACATCCAGATTTCAATTTTAAAAAGCAAAATATAAATGGTAAAATGAAATAACAAACATAAAAATGAATGCTTTTTTGAGAAATGTTTAAACATGGTTTTACATCTATCAAACAGCACGTGTAAAATGTTTGTCAGAGTTTTCAAAAGAACTTTTCTACAAGAAAAGAAAATATAGATCCATAAATTCACTTCTCCATTTCAATTTTAAAAAGAATAGCATAAATGTTAAAACGAAACCTCAAACATAAAAATACATGCTTTTTAGAGAAATGTTTAATCATTGTTTCACATCTATGAATTTTCATGTTTAAATATTAAGACCACTTGTAAAAAGTTTAATGAAGTTGTATAATTTACTTTACAAGCAGAAAGCAAACCTTAGATAAAGAAATTCACATTTAAATTTCAATGTCAAAACATGTAAATAACTGCTAATATCAAGCTGCAAACATTGAAATAAATGTTTTTAGCAAAAGTTTAAACAGTTTTATCAGCTATGAAGTATATTGCAAATAGTTTAACAGCACATGTAAAATATTTGTCAGAGGTTTTAAAAGTACTTTTCTATAAGAAAAGAAAATATAGGTCCATAAATTCACTTCTGCATTTTAATTTTAAAAAGAATAAAAGAAATGTTAAAAAGAAAGTACAAACATAAAAAATACATGCTATTTTGAGAAATTTTAAACTGTGTTTGACATCTATGAATTTTTATGTATCAATATTAATAGCCTTTTTAAAATTTTAAGCAAAGTTTAAAAATATAGTTTAAAACCAGAAAACAAAATGTAGAGAAAGAAATACGTGCTTAAATTTCATTTTAAAAAAGTAAAAATAACTGCTAAAATGAATGTTAACACATTGAAATAAATGCATTTTAGGAAAAGATTCAACACAGTTTTCTCATCTGTGAACTTCCTTGTGAATATATAAACAGTACATGTAAAACGTTTGAGAGAGGTGGAAAAGTACTTTTCTACAAGCAAATAAAATGTAGATCTGGAAATTCACATCCAGATTTCAATTTTAAAAAGCTAAATATAAATGGTAAAATGAAATAACAAACATAAAAATAAATGCTTTTTTTTAGAAATGTTTAAACATGGTTTCACATCTATGAAACAGCACATGTAAAATGGTTGTCAGAGGATTTAAAAGTACTTTTCTACAAGAAAAAATATATAGATCCATAAATTCACTTCTGCATTTCAATTTTAAAAAGAATATCATAAATGTTAAAAGGAAACCTCAAACATAAAAATACATGCTTTTTTGAGAAATTAAGCAAAGTTTAAAAATATAGTTTAAAACCAGAAAACAAAATGTAGAGAAAGAAATACGTGCTTAAATTTCATTTTAAAAAACTAAATATAACTGCAGAAATGAATGTTCACACATTGAAATAAATGCATTTTATGAAAAGATTAAACATAGTTTTCTCATCAATGAACTTCCTTGTGAATATATAAACAGTATATGTAAAACGTTTGTGAGAGGAGGAAAAGTACTTTTCTACAATCAAATAAAATGTAGATCTGGAAATTTACATCCAGATTTCGACTTTAAAAAGCAAAATATAAATGGTAAAATGAAATAGCAAACATAAAAATAAATGCTTTTTTGAGAAATGTTTAAACATGGTTTTACATCTATCAAACAGCACGTGTAAAATGTTTGTCAGAGTTTTCAAAAGAACTTCTCTTCAAGAAAAGAAAATATAGATCCATAAATTCACTTCTCCATTTCAATTTTAAAAAGAATAACAGAAATGTTAAAACGAAACCTCAAACATAAAAATACATGCTTTTTAGAGAAATGTTTAATCATTGTTTCACATCTATGAATTTTCATGTTTAAATATTAAGACCACTTGTAAAATGTTTAAAGAAGTTGTATAATTTACTTTACAAGCAGAAAGCAAACCTTAGATAAAGAAATTCACATTTAAATTTCAATGTCAAAACATATAAATAACTGCTAATATCAAGCTGCAAACATTGAAATAAATGTTTTTAGCAAAAGTTTAAACAGTTTTATCAGCTATGAAGTATATTGTAAATAGTTTAACAGCACATGTAAAATATTTGTCAGAGGTTTTAAAAGTACTTTTCTACAAGAAAATAATATATAGCTCCATAAATGCACTTTTGCATTTCAATTTTAAAAAGAATAACAGAAATGTTAAAATGAAACTACAAACATAAAAATATATGCTTTTTTGAGAAATTTTAAACTGTGTTTGACATCTATGAATTTTTATGTTTCAGTATTAATAGCCTTTTTAAAATTTTAAGCAAAGTTTAAAAATATAGTTTAAAACCTGAAAACAAAATGTATAGAAAGAAATACGTGCTTAAATTTCATTATAAAAAAGTAAAAATAACTGCTAAAATGAATGTTCACACATTGAAATAAATGCATTTTAGGAAAAGATTAAACACAGTTTTCTCATCTGTGAACTTCCTTGTTAATATATAAACAGTACATGTAAAACGTTTGAGAGAGGTGGAAAAGTACTTTTCTACAAGCAAATAAAATGTAGATCTGGAAATTCACATCCAGATTTCAATTTTAAAAAGCTAAATATAAATGGTAAAATGAAATAACAAACATAAAAATACATGCTTTTTTGAGAAATTAAGCAAAGTTTAAAAATATAGTTTACAACGAGAAAACAAAATGTAGAGAAAGAAATACGTGCTTAAATTTCATTTTAAAAAAGTAAAAATAACTGCTAAAATGAATGTTAACACATTGAAATAAATGCATTTTAGGAAAAGATTAAACACAGTTTTCTCATCTGTGAACTTCCTTGTGAATATATAAACAGTACATGTAAAACGTTTGAGAGAGGTTGAAAAGTAATTTTCTACAAGCAAATAAAATGTAGATCTGGAAATTCACATCCAGATTTCAATTTTAAAAAGCTAAATATAAATGGTAAAATGAAATAACAAACATAAAAATAAATGCTTTTTTATAGCAATGTTTAAACATGGTTTCACATCTATGAAACAGCACATGTAAAATGGTTGTCAGAGGATTTAAAAGTACTTTTCTACAAGAAAAAATATATAGATCCATAAATTCACTTCTGCATTTCAATTTTAAAAAGAATATCATAAATGTTAAAAGGAAACCTCAAACATAAAAATACATGCTTTTTTGAGAAATTAAGCAAAGTTTAAAAATATAGTTTAAAACCAGAAAACAAAATATAGAGAAAGAAATACGTGCTTAAATTTCATTTTAAAAAACTAAATATAACTGCTGAAATGAATGTTCACACATTGAAATAAATGCATTTTATGAAAAGATTAAACATAGTTTTCTCTTCAATGAACTTCCTTGTGAATATATAAACAGTATATGTAAAACGTTTGTGAGAGGTGGAAAAGTACTTTTCTACAATCAAATAAAATGTAGATCTGGAAATTCACATCCAGATTTCGACTTTAAAAAGCAAAATATAAATGGTAAAATGAAATAGCAAACATAAAAATAAATGTTTTTTTGAGAAATGTTTAAACATGGTTTTACATCTATCAAACAGCACGTGTAAAATGTTTGTCAGAGTTTTCAAAAGAACTTCTCTTCAAGAAAAGAAAATATAGATCCATAAATTCACTTCTCCATTTCAATTTTAAAAAGAAAATCATAAATGTTAAAACGAAACCTCAAATATAAAAATACATGCTTTTTAGAGAAATGTTTAATCATTGTTTCACATCTATGAATTTTCATGTTTAAATATTAAGACCACTTGTAAAAAGTTTAAAGAAGTTGTATAATTTACTTTACAAGCAGAAAGCAAACCTTAGATAAAGAAATTCACATTTAAATTTCAATGTCAAAACATATAAATAACTGCTAATATCAAGCTGCAAACATTGAAATAAATGTTTTTAGCAAAAGTTTAAACAGTTTTATCAGCTATGAAGTATATTGTAAATAGTTTAACAGCACATGTAAAATATTTGTCAGAGGTTTATAAGTATTTTTCTATAAGAAAAGAAAATATAGGTCCATAAATTCACTTCTGCATTTTAATTTTAAAAAGAATAACAGAAATGTTAAAAAGAAAGTACAAACATAAAAAATACATGCTATTTTGAGAAATTTTAAACTGTGTTTGACATCTATGAATTTTTATGTTTCAGTATTAATAGCCTTTTTAAAATTTTAAGCAAAGTTTAAAAATATAGTTTAAAACCTGAAAACAAAATGTATAGAAAGAAATACGTGCTTAAATTTCATTATAAAAAAGTAAAAATAACTGCTAAAATGAATGTTCACACATTGAAATAAATGCATTTTAGGAAAAGATTAAACACAGTTTTCTCATCTGTGAACTTCCTTGTTAATATATAAACAGTACATGTAAAACGTTTGAGAGAGGTTGAAAAGTACTTTTCTACAAGAAAATAAAATGTAGATCTGGAAATACACATCCAGATTTCAATTTTAAAAAGCAAAATATGAATGGTAAAATGAAATAACAAACATAAAAATGAATGCTTTTTTTTTAGAAATGTTTAAACATGGTTTCACATCTATGAAACAGCACATGTAAAATGTTTGTCAGAGGATTTAAAAGTACTTTTCTACAAGAAAAAATATATAGATCCATAAATTCACTTCTGCATTTCAATTTTAAAAAGAATATCATAAATGTTAAAATGAAACCTCAAACATAAAAATACATGCTTTTTTGAGAAATTAAGCAAAGTTTAAAAATATAGTTTAAAACCAGAAAACAAAATGTAGAGAAAGAAATACGTGCTTAAATTTCATTTTAAAAAACTAAATATAACTGCTCAAATGAATGTTCACACATTGAAATAAATGCATTTTATGAAAAGATTAAACATAGTTTTCTCATCAATGAACTTCCTTGTGAATATATAAACAGTATATGTAAAACGTTTGTGAGAGGTGGAAAAGTACTTTTCTACAATCAAATAAAATGTAGATCTGGAAATTTACATCCAGATTTCGACTTTAAAAAGCAAAATATAAATGGTAAAACGAAATAACAAACATAAAAATAAATGCTTTTTTGAGAAATGTTTAAACATGGTTTCACATCTATGAAACAGCACATGTAAAATGTTTGTCAGAGGTTTTAAATGTACTTTTCTATAAGAAAGCGAAAATATAGATCCATAAATTCACTTCTGCATTTCAAATTAAAAAAGAATATCATAAATGTTGAAACGAAACCTCAAACATAAAAATACATGCTTTTTAGAGAAATGTTTAATCATTGTTTCACATCTATGAATTTACAAGTTTAAATATTAAGACCACTTGTAAAAAGTTTAAAGAAGTTGTATAATGTACTTTACAGGCAGTAAGCAAACCGTAGAAAAAAAAATCGCCTTTAAATTTCAATGTGAAAACGTATAAATAACTGCTAATATCAAGCTGCAAACATTGAAATAAATGTTTTTAGCAAAAGTTTAAACAGTTTTCTCAGCTATGAAGTATATTGTAAATAGTTTCACAGCACATGTAAAATATTTGTCAGAGGTTTTAAAAGTACTTTTCTACAAGAAAAGAATATATAGCTCCATAAATGCACTTTTGCATTTCAATTTTAAAAAGAATAACAGAAATGTTAAAATGAAACTACAAACATAAAAATATATGCTTTTTTGAGAAATTAAGCAAAGTTTAAAAATATAGTTTAAAACCAGAAAACAAAATGTAGAGAAAGAAATACGTGCTTAAATTTCATTTTAAAAAAGTAAAAATAACTGCTGAAATGAACGTTCACACATTGAAATAAATGCATTTTGTGAAAAGATTAAACATAATTTTCTCATCAATGAACTTCCTTGTGAATATATAAACAGTATATGTAAAACGTTTGTGAGAGGAGGAAAAGTACTTTTCTACAATCAAATAAAATGTAGATCTGGAAATTTACATCCAGATTTCGACTTTAAAAAGCAAAATATAAATGGTAAAATGAAATAGCAAACATAAAAATAAATGCTTTTTTGAGAAATGTTTAAACATGGTTTTACATCTATCAAACAGCACGTGTAAAATGTTTGTCAGAGTTTTCAAAAGAACTTCTCTTCAAGAAAAGAAAATATAGATCCATAAATTCACTTCTCCATTTCAATTTTAAAAAGAATATCATAAATGTTAAAACGAAACCTCAAACATAAAAATACATGCTTTTTAGAGAAATGTTTAATCATTGTTTCACATCTATGAATTTTCATGTTTAAATATTAAGACCACTTGTAAAATGTTTAAAGAAGTTGTATAATTTACTTTACAAGCAGAAAGCAAACCTTAGATAAAGAAATTCACATTTAAATTTCAATGTCAAAACATATAAATAACTGCTAATATCAAGCTGCAAACATTGAAATAAATGTTTTTAGCAAAAGTTTAAACAGTTTTATCAGCTATGAAGTATATTGTAAATAGTTTAACAGCACATGTAAAATATTTGTCAGAGGTTTTAAAAGTACTTTTCTACAAGAAAAGAATATATAGCTCCATAAATGCACTTTTGCATTTCAATTTTAAAAAGAATAACAGAAATGTTAAAATGAAACTACAAACATAAAAATATATGCTTTTTTGAGAAATTAAGCAAAGTTTAAAAATATAGTTTAAAACCAGAAAACAAAATGTAGAGAAAGAAATACGTGCTTAAATTTCATTTTAAAAAAGTAAAAATAACTGCTAAAATGAATGTTAACACATTGAAATAAATGCATTTTAGGAAAAGATTAAACACAGTTTTCTCATCTGTGAACTTCCTTGTGAATATATAAACAGTACATGTAAAACGTTTGAGAGAGGTTGAAAAGTAATTTTCTACAAGCAAATAAAATGTAGATCTGGAAATTCACATCCAGATTTCAATTTTAAAAAGCTAAATATAAATGGTAAAATGAAATAACAAACATAAAAATAAATGCTTTTTTATAGCAATGTTTAAACATGGTTTCACATCTATGAAACAGCACATGTAAAATGGTTGTCAGAGGATTTAAAAGTACTTTTCTACAAGAAAAAATATATAGATCCATAAATTCACTTCTGCATTTCAATTTTAAAAAGAATATCATAAATGTTAAAAGGAAACCTCAAACATAAAAATACATGCTTTTTTGAGAAATTAAGCAAAGTTTAAAAATATAGTTTAAAACCAGAAAACAAAATATAGAGAAAGAAATACGTGCTTAAATTTCATTTTAAAAAACTAAATATAACTGCTGAAATGAATGTTCACACATTGAAATAAATGCATTTTATGAAAAGATTAAACATAGTTTTCTCTTCAATGAACTTCCTTGTGAATATATAAACAGTATATGTAAAACGTTTGTGAGAGGTGGAAAAGTACTTTTCTACAATCAAATAAAATGTAGATCTGGAAATTCACATCCAGATTTCGACTTTAAAAAGCAAAATATAAATGGTAAAATGAAATAGCAAACATAAAAATAAATGTTTTTTTGAGAAATGTTTAAACATGGTTTTACATCTATCAAACAGCACGTGTAAAATGTTTGTCAGAGTTTTCAAAAGAACTTCTCTTCAAGAAAAGAAAATATAGATCCATAAATTCACTTCTCCATTTCAATTTTAAAAAGAAAATCATAAATGTTAAAACGAAACCTCAAATATAAAAATACATGCTTTTTAGAGAAATGTTTAATCATTGTTTCACATCTATGAATTTTCATGTTTAAATATTAAGACCACTTGTAAAAAGTTTAAAGAAGTTGTATAATTTACTTTACAAGCAGAAAGCAAACCTTAGATAAAGAAATTCACATTTAAATTTCAATGTCAAAACATATAAATAACTGCTAATATCAAGCTGCAAACATTGAAATAAATGTTTTTAGCAAAAGTTTAAACAGTTTTATCAGCTATGAAGTATATTGTAAATAGTTTAACAGCACATGTAAAATATTTGTCAGAGGTTTATAAGTATTTTTCTATAAGAAAAGAAAATATAGGTCCATAAATTCACTTCTGCATTTTAATTTTAAAAAGAATAACAGAAATGTTAAAAAGAAAGTACAAACATAAAAAATACATGCTATTTTGAGAAATTTTAAACTGTGTTTGACATCTATGAATTTTTATGTTTCAGTATTAATAGCCTTTTTAAAATTTTAAGCAAAGTTTAAAAATATAGTTTAAAACCTGAAAACAAAATGTATAGAAAGAAATACGTGCTTAAATTTCATTATAAAAAAGTAAAAATAACTGCTAAAATGAATGTTCACACATTGAAATAAATGCATTTTAGGAAAAGATTAAACACAGTTTTCTCATCTGTGAACTTCCTTGTTAATATATAAACAGTACATGTAAAACGTTTGAGAGAGGTTGAAAAGTACTTTTCTACAAGAAAATAAAATGTAGATCTGGAAATACACATCCAGATTTCAATTTTAAAAAGCAAAATATGAATGGTAAAATGAAATAACAAACATAAAAATGAATGCTTTTTTTTTAGAAATGTTTAAACATGGTTTCACATCTATGAAACAGCACATGTAAAATGTTTGTCAGAGGATTTAAAAGTACTTTTCTACAAGAAAAAATATATAGATCCATAAATTCACTTCTGCATTTCAATTTTAAAAAGAATATCATAAATGTTAAAATGAAACCTCAAACATAAAAATACATGCTTTTTTGAGAAATTAAGCAAAGTTTAAAAATATAGTTTAAAACCAGAAAACAAAATGTAGAGAAAGAAATACGTGCTTAAATTTCATTTTAAAAAACTAAATATAACTGCTCAAATGAATGTTCACACATTGAAATAAATGCATTTTATGAAAAGATTAAACATAGTTTTCTCATCAATGAACTTCCTTGTGAATATATAAACAGTATATGTAAAACGTTTGTGAGAGGTGGAAAAGTACTTTTCTACAATCAAATAAAATGTAGATCTGGAAATTTACATCCAGATTTCGACTTTAAAAAGCAAAATATAAATGGTAAAACGAAATAACAAACATAAAAATAAATGCTTTTTTGAGAAATGTTTAAACATGGTTTCACATCTATGAAACAGCACATGTAAAATGTTTGTCAGAGGTTTTAAATGTACTTTTCTATAAGAAAGCGAAAATATAGATCCATAAATTCACTTCTGCATTTCAAATTAAAAAAGAATATCATAAATGTTGAAACGAAACCTCAAACATAAAAATACATGCTTTTTAGAGAAATGTTTAATCATTGTTTCACATCTATGAATTTACATGTTTAAATATTAAGACCACTTGTAAAAAGTTTAAAGAAGTTGTATAATGTACTTTACAGGCAGTAAGCAAACCGTAGAAAAAAAAATCGCCTTTAAATTTCAATGTGAAAACGTATAAATAACTGCTAATATCAAGCTGCAAACATTGAAATAAATGTTTTTAGCAAAAGTTTAAACAGTTTTCTCAGCTATGAAGTATATTGTAAATAGTTTCACAGCACATGTAAAATATTTGTCAGAGGTTTTAAAAGTACTTTTCTACAAGAAAAGAATATATAGCTCCATAAATGCACTTTTGCATTTCAATTTTAAAAAGAATAACAGAAATGTTAAAATGAAACTACAGAACATAAAAATATATGCTTTTTTGAGAAATTAAGCAAAGTTTAAAAATATAGTTTAAAACCAGAAAACAAAATGTAGAGAAAGAAATACGTGCTTAAATTTCATTTTAAAAAAGTAAAAATAACTGCTGAAATGAACGTTCACACATTGAAATAAATGCATTTTGTGAAAAGATTAAACATAATTTTCTCATCAATGAACTTCCTTGTGAATATATAAACAGTACATGTAAAACGTTTGTGAGAGGTGGAAAAGTACTTTTCCACAAGCAAATAAAATGTTGATCTGGAAATTTACATCCAGATTTCAATTTTAAAAAGCAAAATATAAATGGTAAAATGAAATAACAAACATAAAAATGAATGCTTTTTTGAGAAATGTTTAAACATGGTTTTACATCTATCAAACAGCACGTGTAAAATGTTTGTCAGAGTTTTCAAAAGAACTTTTCTACAAGAAAAGAAAATATAGATCCATAAATTCACTTCTCCATTTCAATTTTAAAAAGAATATCATAAATGTTAAAACGAAACCTCAAACATAAAAATACATGCTTTTTAGAGAAATGTTTAATCATTGTTTCACATCTATGAATTTTCATGTTTAAATATTAAGACCACTTGTAAAAAGTTTAAAGAAGTTGTATAATTTACTTTACAAGCAGAAAGCAAACCTTAGATAAAGAAATTCACATTTAAATTTCAATGTCAAAACATATAAATAACTGCTAATATCAAGCTGCAAACATTGAAATAAATGTTTTTAGCAAAAGTTTAAACAGTTTTATCAGCTATGAAGTATATTGTAAATAGTTTAACAGCACATGTAAAATATTTGTCAGAGGTTTATAAGTATTTTTCTATAAGAAAATAAAATATAGGTCCATAAATTCACTTCTTCATTTTAATTTTAAAAAGAATAACAGAAATGTTAAAAAGAAAGTACAAACATAAAAAATACATGCTATTTTGAGAAATTTTAAACTGTGTTTGACAACTATGAATTTTTATGTTTCAGTATTAATAGCCTTTTTAAAATTTTAAGCAAAGTTTAAAAATATAGTTTAAAACCAGAAAACAAAATGTATAGAAAGAAATACATGCTTAAATTTCATTTTAAAAAAGTAAAAATAACTGCTAAAATGAATGTTCACACATTGAAATAAATGCATTTTAGGAAAAGATTAAACACAGTTTTCTCATCTGTGAACTTCCTTGTGAATATATAAACAGTACATGTAAAACGTTTGAGAGAGGTTGAAAAGTACTTTTCTACAAGCAAATAAAATGTAGATCTGGAAATTCACATCCAGATTTCAATTTTAAAAAGCTAAATATAAATGGTAAAATGAAATAACAAACATAAAAATGAATTCTTTTTTTTAGAAATGTTTAAACATGGTTTCACATCTATGAAACAGCACATGTAAAATGGTTGTCAGAGGATTTAAAAGTACTTTTCTACAAGAAAAAATATATAGATCCATAAATTCACTTCTGCATTTCAATTTTAAAAAGAATATCATAAATGTTAAAATGAAACCACAAACATAAAAATACATGCTTTTTTGAGAAATTAATCAAAGTTTAAAAATATAGTTTAAAACCAGAAAACAAAATGTAGAGAAAGAAATACGTGCTTAAATTTCATTTTAAAAAACTAAATATAACTGCTCAAATGAATGTTCACACATTGAAATAAATGCATTTTATGAAAAGATTAAACATAGTTTTCTCATCAATGAACTTCCTTGTGAATATATAAACAGTATATGTAAAACGTTTGTGAGAGGTGGAAAAGTACTTTTCTACAATCAAATAAAATGTAGATCTGGAAATTTACATCCAGATTTCGACTTTAAAAAGCAAAATATAAATGGTAAAATGAAATAACAAACATAAAAATAAATGCTTTTTTGAGAAATGTTTAAACATGGTTTTACATCTATCAAACAGCACGTGTAAAATGTTTGTCAGAGTTTTCAAAAGAACTTTTCTTCAAGAAAAGAAAATATAGATCCATAAATTCACTTCTCCATTTCAATTTTAAAAAGAAAATCATAAATGTTAAAACGAAACCTCAAACATAAAAATACATGCTTTTTAGAGAAATGTTTAATCATTGTTTCACATCTATGAATTTTCATGTTTAAATTTTAAGACCACTTGTAAAAAGTTTAAAGAAGTTGTATAATTTACTTTACAGGTAGTAAGCAAACCTTAGATAAAGAAATTCACATTTAAATTTCAATGTCAAAACATATAAATAACTGCTAATATCAAGCTGCAAACATTGAAATAAATGTTTTTAGCAAAAGTTTAAACAGTTTTCTCAGCTATGAAGTATATTGTAAATAGTTTCACAGCACATGTAAAATATTTGTCAGAGGTTTTAAAAGTACTTTTCTACATGAAAAGAATATATAGCTCCATAAATGCACTTTTGCATTTCAATTTTAAAAAGAATAACAGAAATGTTAAAATGAAACTACAAACATAAAAATATATGCTTTTTTGAGAAATTAAGCAAAGTTTAAAAATATAGTTTAAAACCAGAAAACAAAATGTAGAGAAAGAAATACGTGCTTAAATTTCATTTTAAAAAAGTAAAAATAACTGCTGAAATGAACGTTCACACATTGAAATAAATGCATTTTGTGAAAAGATTAAACATTATTTTCTCATCAATGAACTTCCTTGTGAATATATAAACAGTACATGTAAAACGTTTGTGAGAGGTAGAAAAGTACTTTTCTACAATCAAATAAAATGTAGATCTGGAAATTTACATCCAGATTTCGACTTTAAAAAGCAAAATATAAATGGTAAAATGAAATAACAAACATAAAAATAAATGCTTTTTCGAGAAAAGTTTAAACATGGTTTTACATCTATCAAACAGCACGTGTAAAATGTTTGTCAGAGTTTTCAAAAGAACTTTTCAACAAGAAAAGAAAATATAGATCCATAAATTCACTTCTCAATTTCAATTTTAAAAAGAAAATCATAAATGTTAAAACGAAACCTCAAACATAAAAATACATGCTTTTTAGAGAAATGTTTAATCATTGTTTCACATCTATGAATTTACATGTTTAAATATTAAGACCACTTGTAAAAAGTTTAAAGAAGTTGTATAATGTACTTTACAGGCAGTAAGCAAACCGTAGAAAAAAAAATCGCCTTTAAATTTCAATGTGAAAACGTATAAATAACTGCTAATATCAAGCTGCAAACATTGAAATAAATGTTTTTAGCAAAAGTTTAAACAGTTTTCTCAGCTATGAAGTATATTGTAAATAGTTTCACAGCACATGTAAAATATTTGTCAGAGGTTTTAAAAGTACTTTTCTACAAGAAAAGAATATATAGCTGCATAAATGCACTTTTGCATTTCAATTTTAAAAAGAATAACAGAAATGTTAAAATGAAACTACAAACATAAAAATATATGCTTTTTTGAGAAATTAAGCAAAGTTTAAAAATATAGTTTAAAACCAGAAAACAAAATGTAGAGAAAGAAATACGTGCTTAAATTTCATTTTAAAAAAGTAAAAATAACTGCTGAAATGAACGTTCACACATTGAAATAAATGCATTTTGTGAAAAGATTAAACATAATTTTCTCATCAATGAACTTCCTTGTGAATATATAAACAGTATATGTAAAACGTTTGTGAGAGGAGGAAAAGTACTTTTCTACAATCAAATAAAATGTAGATCTGGAAATTTACATCCAGATTTCGACTTTAAAAAGCAAAATATAAATGGTAAAATGAAATAGCAAACATAAAAATAAATGCTTTTTTGAGAAATGTTTAAACATGGTTTTACATCTATCAAACAGCACGTGTAAAATGTTTGTCAGAGTTTTCAAAAGAACTTCTCTTCAAGAAAAGAAAATATAGATCCATAAATTCACTTCTCCATTTCAAGTTTAAAAAGAATATCATAAATGTTAAAACGAAACCTCAAACATAAAAATACATGCTTTTTAGAGAAATGTTTAATCATTGTTTCACATCTATGAATTTTCATGTTTAAATATTAAGACCACTTGTAAAATGTTTAAAGAAGTTGTATAATTTACTTTACAAGCAGAAAGCAAACCTTAGATAAAGAAATTCACATTTAAATTTCAATGTCAAAACATATAAATAACTGCTAATATCAAGCTGCAAACATTGAAATAAATGTTTTTAGCAAAAGTTTAAACAGTTTTATCAGCTATGAAGTATATTGTAAATAGTTTAACAGCACATGTAAAATATTTGTCAGAGGTTTTAAAAGTACTTTTCTACAAGAAAATAATATATAGCTCCATAAATGCACTTTTGCATTTCAATTTTAAAAAGAATAACAGAAATGTTAAAATGAAACTACAAACATAAAAATATATGCTTTTTTGAGAAATTAAGCAAAGTTTAAAAATATAGTTTAAAACCAGAAAACAAAATGTAGAGAAAGAAATACGTGCTTAAATTTCATTTTAAAAAAGTAAAAATAACTGCTAAAATGAATGTTAACACATTGAAATAAATGCATTTTAGGAAAAGATTAAACACAGTTTTCTCATCTGTGAACTTCCTTGTGAATATATAAACAGTACATGTAAAACGTTTGAGAGAGGTTGAAAAGTAATTTTCTACAAGCAAATAAAATGTAGATCTGGAAATTCACATCCAGATTTCAATTTTAAAAAGCTAAATATAAATGGTAAAATGAAATAACAAACATAAAAATAAATGCTTTTTTATAGCAATGTTTAAACATGGTTTCACATCTATGAAACAGCACATGTAAAATGGTTGTCAGAGGATTTAAAAGTACTTTTCTACAAGAAAAAATATATAGATCCATAAATTCACTTCTGCATTTCAATTTTAAAAAGAATATCATAAATGTTAAAAGGAAACCTCAAACATAAAAATACATGCTTTTTTGAGAAATTAAGCAAAGTTTAAAAATATAGTTTAAAACCAGAAAACAAAATGTAGAGAAAGAAATACGTGCTTAAATTTCATTTTAAAAAACTAAATATAACTGCAGAAATGAATGTTCACACATTGAAATAAATGCATTTTATGAAAAGATTAAACATAGTTTTCTCATCAATGAACTTCCTTGTGAATATATAAACAGTATATGTAAAACGTTTGTGAGAGGAGGAAAAGTACTTTTCTACAATCAAATAAAATGTAGATCTGGAAATTTACATCCAGATTTCGACTTTAAAAAGCAAAATATAAATGGTAAAATGAAATAGCAAACATAAAAATAAATGCTTTTTTGAGAAATGTTTAAACATGGTTTTACATCTATCAAACAGCACGTGTAAAATGTTTGTCAGAGTTTTCAAAAGAACTTCTCTTCAAGAAAAGAAAATATAGATCCATAAATTCACTTCTCCATTTCAATTTTAAAAAGAATATCATAAATGTTAAAACGAAACCTCAAACATAAAAATACATGCTTTTTAGAGAAATGTTTAATCATTGTTTCACATCTATGAATTTTCATGTTTAAATATTAAGACCACTTGTAAAATGTTTAAAGAAGTTGTATAATTTACTTTACAAGCAGAAAGCAAACCTTAGATAAAGAAATTCACATTTAAATTTCAATGTCAAAACATATAAATAACTGCTAATATCAAGCTGCAAACATTGAAATAAATGTTTTTAGCAAAAGTTTAAACAGTTTTATCAGCTATGAAGTATATTGTAAATAGTTTAACAGCACATGTAAAATATTTGTCAGAGGTTTTAAAAGTACTTTTCTACAAGAAAATAATATATAGCTCCATAAATGCACTTTTGCATTTCAATTTTAAAAAGAATAACAGAAATGTTAAAATGAAACTACAAACATAAAAATATATGCTTTTTTGAGAAATTAAGCAAAGTTTAAAAATATAGTTTAAAACCAGAAAACAAAATGTAGAGAAAGAAATACGTGCTTAAATTTCATTTTAAAAAAGTAAAAATAACTGCTAAAATGAATGTTAACACATTGAAATAAATGCATTTTAGGAAAAGATTAAACACAGTTTTCTCATCTGTGAACTTCCTTGTGAATATATAAACAGTACATGTAAAACGTTTGAGAGAGGTTGAAAAGTAATTTTCTACAAGCAAATAAAATGTAGATCTGGAAATTCACATCCAGATTTCAATTTTAAAAAGCTAAATATAAATGGTAAAATGAAATAACAAACATAAAAATAAATGCTTTTTTATAGCAATGTTTAAACATGGTTTCACATCTATGAAACAGCACATGTAAAATGGTTGTCAGAGGATTTAAAAGTACTTTTCTACAAGAAAAAATATATAGATCCATAAATTCACTTCTGCATTTCAATTTTAAAAAGAATATCATAAATGTTAAAAGGAAACCTCAAACATAAAAATACATGCTTTTTTGAGAAATTAAGCAAAGTTTAAAAATATAGTTTAAAACCAGAAAACAAAATATAGAGAAAGAAATACGTGCTTAAATTTCATTTTAAAAAACTAAATATAACTGCTGAAATGAATGTTCACACATTGAAATAAATGCATTTTATGAAAAGATTAAACATAGTTTTCTCTTCAATGAACTTCCTTGTGAATATATAAACAGTATATGTAAAACGTTTGTGAGAGGTGGAAAAGTACTTTTCTACAATCAAATAAAATGTAGATCTGGAAATTCACATCCAGATTTCGACTTTAAAAAGCAAAATATAAATGGTAAAATGAAATAGCAAACATAAAAATAAATGTTTTTTTGAGAAATGTTTAAACATGGTTTTACATCTATCAAACAGCACGTGTAAAATGTTTGTCAGAGTTTTCAAAAGAACTTCTCTTCAAGAAAAGAAAATATAGATCCATAAATTCACTTCTCCATTTCAATTTTAAAAAGAAAATCATAAATGTTAAAACGAAACCTCAAATATAAAAATACATGCTTTTTAGAGAAATGTTTAATCATTGTTTCACATCTATGAATTTTCATGTTTAAATATTAAGACCACTTGTAAAAAGTTTAAAGAAGTTGTATAATTTACTTTACAAGCAGAAAGCAAACCTTAGATAAAGAAATTCACATTTAAATTTCAATGTCAAAACATATAAATAACTGCTAATATCAAGCTGCAAACATTGAAATAAATGTTTTTAGCAAAAGTTTAAACAGTTTTATCAGCTATGAAGTATATTGTAAATAGTTTAACAGCACATGTAAAATATTTGTCAGAGGTTTATAAGTATTTTTCTATAAGAAAAGAAAATATAGGTCCATAAATTCACTTCTGCATTTTAATTTTAAAAAGAATAACAGAAATGTTAAAAAGAAAGTACAAACATAAAAAATACATGCTATTTTGAGAAATTTTAAACTGTGTTTGACATCTATGAATTTTTATGTTTCAGTATTAATAGCCTTTTTAAAATTTTAAGCAAAGTTTAAAAATATAGTTTAAAACCTGAAAACAAAATGTATAGAAAGAAATACGTGCTTAAATTTCATTATAAAAAAGTAAAAATAACTGCTAAAATGAATGTTCACACATTGAAATAAATGCATTTTAGGAAAAGATTAAACACAGTTTTCTCATCTGTGAACTTCCTTGTTAATATATAAACAGTACATGTAAAACGTTTGAGAGAGGTTGAAAAGTACTTTTCTACAAGAAAATAAAATGTAGATCTGGAAATACACATCCAGATTTCAATTTTAAAAAGCAAAATATGAATGGTAAAATGAAATAACAAACATAAAAATGAATGCTTTTTTTTTAGAAATGTTTAAACATGGTTTCACATCTATGAAACAGCACATGTAAAATGTTTGTCAGAGGATTTAAAAGTACTTTTCTACAAGAAAAAATATATAGATCCATAAATTCACTTCTGCATTTCAATTTTAAAAAGAATATCATAAATGTTAAAATGAAACCTCAAACATAAAAATACATGCTTTTTTGAGAAATTAAGCAAAGTTTAAAAATATAGTTTAAAACCAGAAAACAAAATGTAGAGAAAGAAATACGTGCTTAAATTTCATTTTAAAAAACTAAATATAACTGCTCAAATGAATGTTCACACATTGAAATAAATGCATTTTATGAAAAGATTAAACATAGTTTTCTCATCAATGAACTTCCTTGTGAATATATAAACAGTATATGTAAAACGTTTGTGAGAGGTGGAAAAGTACTTTTCTACAATCAAATAAAATGTAGATCTGGAAATTTACATCCAGATTTCGACTTTAAAAAGCAAAATATAAATGGTAAAACGAAATAACAAACATAAAAATAAATGCTTTTTTGAGAAATGTTTAAACATGGTTTCACATCTATGAAACAGCACATGTAAAATGTTTGTCAGAGGTTTTAAATGTACTTTTCTATAAGAAAGCGAAAATATAGATCCATAAATTCACTTCTGCATTTCAAATTAAAAAAGAATATCATAAATGTTGAAACGAAACCTCAAACATAAAAATACATGCTTTTTAGAGAAATGTTTAATCATTGTTTCACATCTATGAATTTACATGTTTAAATATTAAGACCACTTGTAAAAAGTTTAAAGAAGTTGTATAATGTACTTTACAGGCAGTAAGCAAACCGTAGAAAAAAAAATCGCCTTTAAATTTCAAGGTGAAAACGTATAAATAACTGCTAATATCAAGCTGCAAACATTGAAATAAATGTTTTTAGCAAAAGTTTAAACAGTTTTCTCAGCTATGAAGTATATTGTAAATAGTTTCACAGCACATGTAAAATATTTGTCAGAGGTTTTAAAAGTACTTTTCTACAAGAAAAGAATATATAGCTCCATAAATGCACTTTTGCATTTCAATTTTAAAAAGAATAACAGAAATGTTAAAATGAAACTACAGAACATAAAAATATATGCTTTTTTGAGAAATTAAGCAAAGTTTAAAAATATAGTTTAAAACCAGAAAACAAAATGTAGAGAAAGAAATACGTGCTTAAATTTCATTTTAAAAAAGTAAAAATAACTGCTGAAATGAACGTTCACACATTGAAATAAATGCATTTTGTGAAAAGATTAAACATAATTTTCTCATCAATGAACTTCCTTGTGAATATATAAACAGTACATGTAAAACGTTTGTGAGAGGTGGAAAAGTACTTTTCCACAAGCAAATAAAATGTTGATCTGGAAATTTACATCCAGATTTCAATTTTAAAAAGCAAAATATAAATGGTAAAATGAAATAACAAACATAAAAATGAATGCTTTTTTGAGAAATGTTTAAACATGGTTTTACATCTATCAAACAGCACGTGTAAAATGTTTGTCAGAGTTTTCAAAAGAACTTTTCTACAAGAAAAGAAAATATAGATCCATAAATTCACTTCTCCATTTCAATTTTAAAAAGAATATCATAAATGTTAAAACGAAACCTCAAACATAAAAATACATGCTTTTTAGAGAAATGTTTAATCATTGTTTCACATCTATGAATTTTCATGTTTAAATATTAAGACCACTTGTAAAAAGTTTAAAGAAGTTGTATAATTTACTTTACAAGCAGAAAGCAAACCTTAGATAAAGAAATTCACATTTAAATTTCAATGTCAAAACATATAAATAACTGCTAATATCAAGCTGCAAACATTGAAATAAATGTTTTTAGCAAAAGTTTAAACAGTTTTATCAGCTATGAAGTATATTGTAAATAGTTTAACAGCACATGTAAAATATTTGTCAGAGGTTTATAAGTATTTTTCTATAAGAAAATAAAATATAGGTCCATAAATTCACTTCTTCATTTTAATTTTAAAAAGAATAACAGAAATGTTAAAAAGAAAGTACAAACATAAAAAATACATGCTATTTTGAGAAATTTTAAACTGTGTTTGACAACTATGAATTTTTATGTTTCAGTATTAATAGCCTTTTTAAAATTTTAAGCAAAGTTTAAAAATATAGTTTAAAACCAGAAAACAAAATGTATAGAAAGAAATACATGCTTAAATTTCATTTTAAAAAAGTAAAAATAACTGCTAAAATGAATGTTCACACATTGAAATAAATGCATTTTAGGAAAAGATTAAACACAGTTTTCTCATCTGTGAACTTCCTTGTGAATATATAAACAGTACATGTAAAACGTTTGAGAGAGGTTGAAAAGTACTTTTCTACAAGCAAATAAAATGTAGATCTGGAAATTCACATCCAGATTTCAATTTTAAAAAGCTAAATATAAATGGTAAAATGAAATAACAAACATAAAAATGAATTCTTTTTTTTAGAAATGTTTAAACATGGTTTCACATCTATGAAACAGCACATGTAAAATGGTTGTCAGAGGATTTAAAAGTACTTTTCTACAAGAAAAAATATATAGATCCATAAATTCACTTCTGCATTTCAATTTTAAAAAGAATATCATAAATGTTAAAATGAAACCACAAACATAAAAATACATGCTTTTTTGAGAAATTAATCAAAGTTTAAAAATATAGTTTAAAACCAGAAAACAAAATGTAGAGAAAGAAATACGTGCTTAAATTTCATTTTAAAAAACTAAATATAACTGCTCAAATGAATGTTCACACATTGAAATAAATGCATTTTATGAAAAGATTAAACATAGTTTTCTCATCAATGAACTTCCTTGTGAATATATAAACAGTATATGTAAAACGTTTGTGAGAGGTGGAAAAGTACTTTTCTACAATCAAATAAAATGTAGATCTGGAAATTTACATCCAGATTTCGACTTTAAAAAGCAAAATATAAATGGTAAAATGAAATAACAAACATAAAAATAAATGCTTTTTTGAGAAATGTTTAAACATGGTTTTACATCTATCAAACAGCACGTGTAAAATGTTTGTCAGAGTTTTCAAAAGAACTTTTCTTCAAGAAAAGAAAATATAGATCCATAAATTCACTTCTCCATTTCAATTTTAAAAAGAAAATCATAAATGTTAAAACGAAACCTCAAACATAAAAATACATGCTTTTTAGAGAAATGTTTAATCATTGTTTCACATCTATGAATTTTCATGTTTAAATTTTAAGACCACTTGTAAAAAGTTTAAAGAAGTTGTATAATTTACTTTACAGGTAGTAAGCAAACCTTAGATAAAGAAATTCACATTTAAATTTCAATGTCAAAACATATAAATAACTGCTAATATCCAGCTGCAAACATTGAAATAAATGTTTTTAGCAAAAGTTTAAACAGTTTTCTCAGCTATGAAGTATATTGTAAATAGTTTCACAGCACATGTAAAATATTTGTCAGAGGTTTTAAAAGTACTTTTCTACATGAAAAGAATATATAGCTCCATAAATGCACTTTTGCATTTCAATTTTAAAAAGAATAACAGAAATGTTAAAATGAAACTACAAACATAAAAATATATGCTTTTTTGAGAAATTAAGCAAAGTTTAAAAATATAGTTTAAAACCAGAAAACAAAATGTAGAGAAAGAAATACGTGCTTAAATTTCATTTTAAAAAAGTAAAAATAACTGCTGAAATGAACGTTCACACATTGAAATAAATGCATTTTGTGAAAAGATTAAACATTATTTTCTCATCAATGAACTTCCTTGTGAATATATAAACAGTACATGTAAAACGTTTGTGAGAGGTAGAAAAGTACTTTTCCACAAGCAAATAAAATGTTGATCTGGAAATTTACATCCAGATTTCAATTTTAAAAAGCAAAATATAAATGGTAAAATGAAATAACAAACATAAAAATGAATGCTTTTTTGAGAAATGTTTAAACATGGTTTTACATCTATCAAACAGCACGTGTAAAATGTTTGTCAGAGTTTTCAAAAGAACTTTTCTACAAGAAAAGAAAATATAGATCCATAAATTCACTTCTCCATTTCAATTTTAAAAAGAATATCATAAATGTTAAAACGAAACCTCAAACATAAAAATACATGCTTTTTAGAGAAATGTTTAATCATTGTTTCACATCTATGAATTTTCATGTTTAAATATTAAGACCACTTGTAAAAAGTTTAATGAAGTTGTATAATTTACTTTACAAGCAGAAAGCAAACCTTAGATAAAGAAATTCACATTTAAATTTCAATGTCAAAACATATAAATAACTGCTAATATCAAGCTGCAAACATTGAAATAAATGTTTTTAGCAAAAGTTTAAACAGTTTTATCAGCTATGAAGTATATTGTAAATAGTTTAACAGCACATGTAAAATATTTGTCAGAGGTTTATAAGTATTTTTCTATAAGAAAATAAAATATAGGTCCATAAATTCACTTCTTCATTTTAATTTTAAAAAGAATAACAGAAATGTTAAAAAGAAAGTACAAACATAAAAAATACATGCTATTTTGAGAAATTTTAAACTGTGTTTGACAACTATGAATTTTTATGTTTCAGTATTAATAGCCTTTTTAAAATTTTAAGCAAAGTTTAAAAATATAGTTTAAAACCAGAAAACAAAATGTAGAGAAAGAAATACGTGCTTAAATTTCATTTTAAAAAAGTAAAAATAACTGCTAAAATGAATGTTCACACATTGAAATAAATGCATTTTAGGAAAAGATTAAACACAGTTTTCTCATCTGTGAACTTCCTTGTGAATATATAAACAGTATATGTAAAACGTTTGTGAGAGGTGGAAAAGTACTTTTCTACAATCAAATAAAATGTAGATCTGGAAATTCACATCCAGATTTCGACTTTAAAAAGCAAAATATAAATGGTAAAATGAAATAACAAACATAAAAATAAATGCTTTTTTGAGAAATGTTTAAACATGGTTTCACATCTATGAAACAGCACATGTAAAATGTTTGTCAGAGGTTTTAAATGTACTTTTCTATAAGAAAGCGAAAATATAGATCCATAAATTCACTTCTGCATTTCAAATTAAAAAAGAATATCATAAATGTTGTAACGAAACCTCAAACATAAAAATACATGCTTTTTAGAGAAATGTTTAATCATTGTTTCACATCTATGAATTTACATGTTTAAATATTAAGACCACTTGTAAAAAGTTTAAAGAAGTTGTATAATGTACTTTAGAGGCAGTAAGCAAACCGTAGAAAAAAAAATCGCCTTTAAATTTCAATGTGAAAACGTATAAATAACTGCTAATATCAAGCTGCAAACATTGAAATAAATGTTTTTAGCAAAAGTTTAAACAGTTTTCTCAGCTATGAAGTATATTGTAAATAGTTTCACAGCACATGTAAAATATTTGTCAGAGGTTTTAAAAGTACTTTTCTACAAGAAAAGAATATATAGCTCCATAAATGCACTTTTGCATTTCAATTTTAAAAAGAATAACAGAAATGTTAAAATGAAACTACAAACATAAAAATATATGCTTTTTTGAGAAATTAAGCAAAGTTTAAAAATATAGTTTAAAACCAGAAAACAAAATGTAGAGAAAGAAATACGTGCTTAAATTTCATTTTAAAAAAGTAAAAATAACTGCTGAAATGAACGTTCACACATTGAAATAAATGCATTTTGTGAAAAGATTAAACATAATTTTCTCATCAATGAACTTCCTTGTGAATATATAAACAGTACATGTAAAACGTTTGTGAGAGGTAGAAAAGTACTTTTCCACAAGCAAATAAAATGTTGATCTGGAAATTTACATCCAGATTTCAATTTTAAAAAGCAAAATATAAATGGTAAAATGAAATAACAAACATAAAAATGAATGCTTTTTTGAGAAATGTTTAAACATGGTTTTACATCTATCAAACAGCACGTGTAAAATGTTTGTCAGAGTTTTCAAAAGAACTTTTCTACAAGAAAAGAAAATATAGATCCATAAATTCACTTCTCCATTTCAATTTTAAAAAGAATATCATAAATGTTAAAACGAAACCTCAAACATAAAAATACATGCTTTTTAGAGAAATGTTTAATCATTGTTTCACATCTATGAATTTTCATGTTTAAATATTAAGACCACTTGTAAAAAGTTTAAAGAAGTTGTATAATTTACTTTACAAGCAGAAAGCAAACCTTAGATAAAGAAATTCACATTTAAATTTCAATGTCAAAACATATAAATAACTGCTAATATCAAGCTGCAAACATTGAAATAAATGTTTTTAGCAAAAGTTTAAACAGTTTTATCAGCTATGAAGTATATTGTAAATAGTTTAACAGCACATGTAAAATATTTGTCAGAGGTTTATAAGTATTTTTCTATAAGAAAATAAAATATAGGTCCATAAATTCACTTCTTCATTTTAATTTTAAAAAGAATAACAGAAATGTTAAAAAGAAAGTACAAACATAAAAAATACATGCTATTTTGAGAAATTTTAAACTGTGTTTGACAACTATGAATTTTTATGTTTCAGTATTAATAGCCTTTTTAAAATTTTAAGCAAAGTTTAAAAATATAGTTTAAAACCAGAAAACAAAATGTATAGAAAGAAATACATGCTTAAATTTCATTTTAAAAAAGTAAAAATAACTGCTAAAATGAATGTTCACACATTGAAATAAATGCATTTTAGGAAAAGATTAAACACAGTTTTCTCATCTGTGAACTTCCTTGTGAATATATAAACAGTACATGTAAAACGTTTGAGAGAGGTTGAAAAGTACTTTTCTACAAGCAAATAAAATGTAGATCTGGAAATTCACATCCAGATTTCAATTTTAAAAAGCTAAATATAAATGGTAAAATGAAATAACAAACATAAAAATGAATTCTTTTTTTTAGAAATGTTTAAACATGGTTTCACATCTATGAAACAGCACATGTAAAATGGTTGTCAGAGGATTTAAAAGTACTTTTCTACAAGAAAAAATATATAGATCCATAAATTCACTTCTGCATTTCAATTTTAAAAAGAATATCATAAATGTTAAAATGAAACCACAAACATAAAAATACATGCTTTTTTGAGAAATTAATCAAAGTTTAAAAATATAGTTTAAAACCAGAAAACAAAATGTAGAGAAAGAAATACGTGCTTAAATTTCATTTTAAAAAACTAAATATAACTGCTCAAATGAATGTTCACACATTGAAATAAATGCATTTTATGAAAAGATTAAACATAGTTTTCTCATCAATGAACTTCCTTGTGAATATATAAACAGTATATGTAAAACGTTTGTGAGAGGTGGAAAAGTACTTTTCTACAATCAAATAAAATGTAGATCTGGAAATTTACATCCAGATTTCGACTTTAAAAAGCAAAATATAAATGGTAAAATGAAATAACAAACATAAAAATAAATGCTTTTTTGAGAAATGTTTAAACATGGTTTTACATCTATCAAACAGCACGTGTAAAATGTTTGTCAGAGTTTTCAAAAGAACTTTTCTTCAAGAAAAGAAAATATAGATCCATAAATTCACTTCTCCATTTCAATTTTAAAAAGAAAATCATAAATGTTAAAACGAAACCTCAAACATAAAAATACATGCTTTTTAGAGAAATGTTTAATCATTGTTTCACATCTATGAATTTTCATGTTTAAATTTTAAGACCACTTGTAAAAAGTTTAAAGAAGTTGTATAATTTACTTTACAGGTAGTAAGCAAACCTTAGATAAAGAAATTCACATTTAAATTTCAATGTCAAAACATATAAATAACTGCTAATATCAAGCTGCAAACATTGAAATAAATGTTTTTAGCAAAAGTTTAAACAGTTTTCTCAGCTATGAAGTATATTGTAAATAGTTTCACAGCACATGTAAAATATTTGTCAGAGGTTTTAAAAGTACTTTTCTACATGAAAAGAATATATAGCTCCATAAATGCACTTTTGCATTTCAATTTTAAAAAGAATAACAGAAATGTTAAAATGAAACTACAAACATAAAAATATATGCTTTTTTGAGAAATTAAGCAAAGTTTAAAAATATAGTTTAAAACCAGAAAACAAAATGTAGAGAAAGAAATACGTGCTTAAATTTCATTTTAAAAAAGTAAAAATAACTGCTGAAATGAACGTTCACACATTGAAATAAATGCATTTTGTGAAAAGATTAAACATTATTTTCTCATCAATGAACTTCCTTGTGAATATATAAACAGTACATGTAAAACGTTTGTGAGAGGTAGAAAAGTACTTTTCCACAAGCAAATAAAATGTTGATCTGGAAATTTACATCCAGATTTCAATTTTAAAAAGCAAAATATAAATGGTAAAATGAAATAACAAACATAAAAATGAATGCTTTTTTGAGAAATGTTTAAACATGGTTTTACATCTATCAAACAGCACGTGTAAAATGTTTGTCAGAGTTTTCAAAAGAACTTTTCTACAAGAAAAGAAAATATAGATCCATAAATTCACTTCTCCATTTCAATTTTAAAAAGAATATCATAAATGTTAAAACGAAACCTCAAACATAAAAATACATGCTTTTTAGAGAAATGTTTAATCATTGTTTCACATCTATGAATTTTCATGTTTAAATATTAAGACCACTTGTAAAAAGTTTAATGAAGTTGTATAATTTACTTTACAAGCAGAAAGCAAACCTTAGATAAAGAAATTCACATTTAAATTTCAATGTCAAAACATATAAATAACTGCTAATATCAAGCTGCAAACATTGAAATAAATGTTTTTAGCAAAAGTTTAAACAGTTTTATCAGCTATGAAGTATATTGTAAATAGTTTAACAGCACATGTAAAATATTTGTCAGAGGTTTATAAGTATTTTTCTATAAGAAAATAAAATATAGGTCCATAAATTCACTTCTTCATTTTAATTTTAAAAAGAATAACAGAAATGTTAAAAAGAAAGTACAAACATAAAAAATACATGCTATTTTGAGAAATTTTAAACTGTGTTTGACAACTATGAATTTTTATGTTTCAGTATTAATAGCCTTTTTAAAATTTTAAGCAAAGTTTAAAAATATAGTTTAAAACCAGAAAACAAAATGTAGAGAAAGAAATACGTGCTTAAATTTCATTTTAAAAAAGTAAAAATAACTGCTAAAATGAATGTTCACACATTGAAATAAATGCATTTTAGGAAAAGATTAAACACAGTTTTCTCATCTGTGAACTTCCTTGTGAATATATAAACAGTACATGTAAAACGTTTGAGAGAGGTTGAAAAGTACTTTTCTACAAGCAAATAAAATGTAGATCTGGAAATTCACATCCAGATTTCAATTTTAAAAAGCTAAATATAAATGGTAAAATGAAATAACAAACATAAAAATGAATTCTTTTTTTTAGAAATGTTTAAACATGGTTTCACATCTATGAAACAGCACATGTAAAATGTTTGTCAGAGGATTTAAAAGTACTTTTCTACAAGAAAAATTATATAGATCCATAAATTCACTTCTGCATTTCAATTTTAAAAAGAATATCATAAATGTTAAAATGAAACCTCAAACATAAAAATACATGCTTTTTTGAGAAATTAAGCAAAGTTTAAAAATATAGTTTAAAACCAGAAAACAAAATGTAGAGAAAGAAATACGTGCTTAAATTTCATTTTAAAAAACTAAATATAACTGCTCAAATGAATGTTCACACATTGAAATAAATGCATTTTATGAAAAGATTAAACATAGTTTTCTCATCAATGAACTTCCTTGTGAATATATAAACAGTATATGTAAAACGTTTGTGAGAGTTGGAAAAGTACTTTTCTACAATCAAATAAAATGTAGATCTGGAAATTTACATCCAGATTTCGACTTTAAAAAGCAAAATATAAATGGTAAAATGAAATAACAAACATAAAAATAAATGCTTTTTTGAGAAATGTTTAAACATGGTTTCACATCTATGAAACAGCACATGTAAAATGTTTGTCAGAGGTTTTAAATGTACTTTTCTATAAGAAAGCGAAAATATAGATCCATAAATTCACTTCTGCATTTCAAATTAAAAAAGAATATCATAAATGTTGTAACGAAACCTCAAACATAAAAATACATGCTTTTTAGAGAAATGTTTAATCATTGTTTCACATCTATGAATTTACATGTTTAAATATTAAGACCACTTGTAAAAAGTTTAAAGAAGTTGTATAATGTACTTTAGAGGCAGTAAGCAAACCGTAGAAAAAAAAATCGCCTTTAAATTTCAATGTGAAAACGTATAAATAACTGCTAATATCAAGCTGCAAACATTGAAATAAATGTTTTTAGCAAAAGTTTAAACAGTTTTCTCAGCTATGAAGTATATTGTAAATAGTTTCACAGCACATGTAAAATATTTGTCAGAGGTTTTAAAAGTACTTTTCTACAAGAAAAGAATATATAGCTCCATAAATGCACTTTTGCATTTCAATTTTAAAAAGAATAACAGAAATGTTAAAATGAAACTACAAACATAAAAATATATGCTTTTTTGAGAAATTAAGCAAAGTTTAAAAATATAGTTTAAAACCAGAAAACAAAATGTAGAGAAAGAAATACGTGCTTAAATTTCATTTTAAAAAAGTAAAAATAACTGCTGAAATGAACGTTCACACATTGAAATAAATGCATTTTGTGAAAAGATTAAACATAATTTTCTCATCAATGAACTTCCTTGTGAATATATAAACAGTACATGTAAAACGTTTGTGAGAGGTAGAAAAGTACTTTTCCACAAGCAAATAAAATGTTGATCTGGAAATTTACATCCAGATTTCAATTTTAAAAAGCAAAATATAAATGGTAAAATGAAATAACAAACATAAAAATGAATGCTTTTTTGAGAAATGTTTAAACATGGTTTTACATCTATCAAACAGCACGTGTAAAATGTTTGTCAGAGTTTTCAAAAGAACTTTTCTACAAGAAAAGAAAATATAGATCCATAAATTCACTTCTCCATTTCAATTTTAAAAAGAATATCATAAATGTTAAAACGAAACCTCAAACATAAAAATACATGCTTTTTAGAGAAATGTTTAATCATTGTTTCACATCTATGAATTTTCATGTTTAAATATTAAGACCACTTGTAAAAAGTTTAAAGAAGTTGTATAATTTACTTTACAAGCAGAAAGCAAACCTTAGATAAAGAAATTCACATTTAAATTTCAATGTCAAAACATATAAATAACTGCTAATATCAAGCTGCAAACATTGAAATAAATGTTTTTAGCAAAAGTTTAAACAGTTTTATCAGCTATGAAGTATATTGTAAATAGTTTAACAGCACATGTAAAATATTTGTCAGAGGTTTATAAGTATTTTTCTATAAGAAAATAAAATATAGGTCCATAAATTCACTTCTTCATTTTAATTTTAAAAAGAATAACAGAAATGTTAAAAAGAAAGTACAAACATAAAAAATACATGCTATTTTGAGAAATTTTAAACTGTGTTTGACAACTATGAATTTTTATGTTTCAGTATTAATAGCCTTTTTAAAATTTTAAGCAAAGTTTAAAAATATAGTTTAAAACCAGAAAACAAAATGTATAGAAAGAAATACATGCTTAAATTTCATTTTAAAAAAGTAAAAATAACTGCTAAAATGAATGTTCACACATTGAAATAAATGCATTTTAGGAAAAGATTAAACACAGTTTTCTCATCTGTGAACTTCCTTGTGAATATATAAACAGTACATGTAAAACGTTTGAGAGAGGTTGAAAAGTACTTTTCTACAAGCAAATAAAATGTAGATCTGGAAATTCACATCCAGATTTCAATTTTAAAAAGCTAAATATAAATGGTAAAATGAAATAACAAACATAAAAATGAATTCTTTTTTTTAGAAATGTTTAAACATGGTTTCACATCTATGAAACAGCACATGTAAAATGGTTGTCAGAGGATTTAAAAGTACTTTTCTACAAGAAAAAATATATAGATCCATAAATTCACTTCTGCATTTCAATTTTAAAAAGAATATCATAAATGTTAAAATGAAACCACAAACATAAAAATACATGCTTTTTTGAGAAATTAATCAAAGTTTAAAAATATAGTTTAAAACCAGAAAACAAAATGTAGAGAAAGAAATACGTGCTTAAATTTCATTTTAAAAAACTAAATATAACTGCTCAAATGAATGTTCACACATTGAAATAAATGCATTTTATGAAAAGATTAAACATAGTTTTCTCATCAATGAACTTCCTTGTGAATATATAAACAGTATATGTAAAACGTTTGTGAGAGGTGGAAAAGTACTTTTCTACAATCAAATAAAATGTAGATCTGGAAATTTACATCCAGATTTCGACTTTAAAAAGCAAAATATAAATGGTAAAATGAAATAACAAACATAAAAATAAATGCTTTTTTGAGAAATGTTTAAACATGGTTTTACATCTATCAAACAGCACGTGTAAAATGTTTGTCAGAGTTTTCAAAAGAACTTTTCTTCAAGAAAAGAAAATATAGATCCATAAATTCACTTCTCCATTTCAATTTTAAAAAGAAAATCATAAATGTTAAAACGAAACCTCAAACATAAAAATACATGCTTTTTAGAGAAATGTTTAATCATTGTTTCACATCTATGAATTTTCATGTTTAAATTTTAAGACCACTTGTAAAAAGTTTAAAGAAGTTGTATAATTTACTTTACAGGTAGTAAGCAAACCTTAGATAAAGAAATTCACATTTAAATTTCAATGTCAAAACATATAAATAACTGCTAATATCAAGCTGCAAACATTGAAATAAATGTTTTTAGCAAAAGTTTAAACAGTTTTCTCAGCTATGAAGTATATTGTAAATAGTTTCACAGCACATGTAAAATATTTGTCAGAGGTTTTAAAAGTACTTTTCTACATGAAAAGAATATATAGCTCCATAAATGCACTTTTGCATTTCAATTTTAAAAAGAATAACAGAAATGTTAAAATGAAACTACAGAACATAAAAATATATGCTTTTTTGAGAAATTAAGCAAAGTTTAAAAATATAGTTTAAAACCAGAAAACAAAATGTAGAGAAAGAAATACGTGCTTAAATTTCATTTTAAAAAAGTAAAAATAACTGCTAAAATGAATGTTCACACATTGAAATAAATGCATTTTAGGAAAAGATTAAACACAGTTTTCTCATCTGTGAACTTCCTTGTGAATATATAAACAGTACATGTAAAACGTTTGAGAGAGGTTGAAAGGTACTTTTCTACAAGCAAATAAAATGTAGATCTGGAAATTCACATCCAGATTTCAATTTTAAAAAGCTAAATATAAATGGTAAAATGAAATAACAAACATAAAAATGAATTCTTTTTTTTAGAAATGTTTAAACATGGTTTCACATCTATGAAACAGCACATGTAAAATGTTTGTCAGAGGATTTAAAAGTACTTTTCTACAAGAAAAATTATATAGATCCATAAATTCACTTCTGCATTTCAATTTTAAAAAGAATATCATAAATGTTAAAATGAAACCTCAAACATAAAAATACATGCTTTTTTGAGAAATTAAGCAAAGTTTAAAAATATAGTTTAAAACCAGAAAACAAAATGTAGAGAAAGAAATACGTGCTTAAATTTCATTTTAAAAAACTAAATATAACTGCTCAAATGAATGTTCACACATTGAAATAAATGCATTTTATGAAAAGATTAAACATAGTTTTCTCATCAATGAACTTCCTTGTGAATATATAAACAGTATATGTAAAACGTTTGTGAGAGGTGGAAAAGTACTTTTCTACAATCAAATAAAATGTAGATCTGGAAATTTACATCCAGATTTCGACTTTAAAAAGCAAAATATAAATGGTAAAATGAAATAACAAACATAAAAATAAATGCTTTTTTGAGAAATGTTTAAACATGGTTTCACATCTATGAAACAGCACATGTAAAATGTTTGTCAGAGGTTTTAAATGTACTTTTCTATAAGAAAGCGAAAATATAGATCCATAAATTCACTTCTGCATTTCAAATTAAAAAAGAATATCATAAATGTTGTAACGAAACCTCAAACATAAAAATACATGCTTTTTAGAGAAATGTTTAATCATTGTTTCACATCTATGAATTTACATGTTTAAATATTAAGACCACTTGTAAAATGTTTAAAGAAGTTGTATAATTTACTTTACAAGCAGAAAGCAAACCTTAGATAAAGAAATTCACATTTAAATTTCAATGTCAAAACATATAAATAACTGCTAATATCAAGCTGCAAACATTGAAATAAATGTTTTTAGCAAAAGTTTAAACAGTTTTATCAGCTATGAAGTATATTGTAAATAGTTTAACAGCACATGTAAAATATTTGTCAGAGGTTTTAAAAGTACTTTTCTACAAGAAAATAATATATAGCTCCATAAATGCACTTTTGCATTTCAATTTTAAAAAGAATAACAGAAATGTTAAAATGAAACTACAAACATAAAAATATATGCTTTTTTGAGAAATTAAGCAAAGTTTAAAAATATAGTTTAAAACCAGAAAACAAAATGTAGAGAAAGAAATACGTGCTTAAATTTCATTTTAAAAAACTAAATATAACTGCTCAAATGAATGTTCACACATTGAAATAAATGCATTTTATGAAAAGATTAAACATAGTTTTCTCATCAATGAACTTCCTTGTGAATATATAAACAGTATATGTAAAACGTTTGTGAGAGGTGGAAAAGTACTTTTCTACAATCAAATAAAATGTAGATCTGGAAATTTACATCCAGATTTCGACTTTAAAAAGCAAAATATAAATGGTAAAATGAAATAACAAACATAAAAATAAATGCTTTTTTGAGAAATGTTTAAACATGGTTTTACATCTATCAAACAGCACGTGTAAAATGTTTGTCAGAGTTTTCAAAAGAACTTTTCTTCAAGAAAAGAAAATATAGATCCATAAATTCACTTCTCCATTTCAATTTTAAAAAGAAAATCATAAATGTTAAAACGAAACCTCAAACATAAAAATACATGCTTTTTAGAGAAATGTTTAATCATTGTTTCACATCTATGAATTTTCATGTTTAAATTTTAAGACCACTTGTAAAAAGTTTAAAGAAGTTGTATAATTTACTTTACAGGTAGTAAGCAAACCTTAGATAAAGAAATTCACATTTAAATTTCAATGTCAAAACATATAAATAACTGCTAATATCAAGCTGCAAACATTGAAATAAATGTTTTTAGCAAAAGTTTAAACAGTTTTCTCAGCTATGAAGTATATTGTAAATAGTTTCACAGCACATGTAAAATATTTGTCAGAGGTTTTAAAAGTACTTTTCTACATGAAAAGAATATATAGCTCCATAAATGCACTTTTGCATTTCAATTTTAAAAAGAATAACAGAAATGTTAAAATGAAACTACAAACATAAAAATATATGCTTTTTTGAGAAATTAAGCAAAGTTTAAAAATATAGTTTAAAACCAGAAAACAAAATGTAGAGAAAGAAATACGTGCTTAAATTTCATTTTAAAAAAGTAAAAATAACTGCTGAAATGAACGTTCACACATTGAAATAAATGCATTTTGTGAAAAGATTAAACATAATTTTCTCATCAATGAACTTCCTTGTGAATATATAAACAGTACATGTAAAACGGTTGTGAGAGGTAGAAAAGTACTTTTCCACAAGCAAATAAAATGTTGATCTGGAAATTTACATCCAGATTTCAATTTTAAAAAGCAAAATATAAATGGTAAAATGAAATAACAAACATAAAAATGAATGCTTTTTTGAGAAATGTTTAAACATGGTTTTACATCTATCAAACAGCACGTGTAAAATGTTTGTCAGAGTTTTCAAAAGAACTTTTCTACAAGAAAAGAAAATATAGATCCATAAATTCACTTCTCCATTTCAATTTTAAAAAGAATATCATAAATGTTAAAACGAAACCTCAAACATAAAAATACATGCTTTTTAGAGAAATGTTTAATCATTGTTTCACATCTATGAATTTTCATGTTTAAATATTAAGACCACTTGTAAAAAGTTTAATGAAGTTGTATAATTTACTTTACAAGCAGAAAGCAAACCTTAGATAAAGAAATTCACATTTAAATTTCAATGTCAAAACATATAAATAACTGCTAATATCAAGCTGCAAACATTGAAATAAATGTTTTTAGCAAAAGTTTAAACAGTTTTATCAGCTATGAAGTATATTGTAAATAGTTTAACAGCACATGTAAAATATTTGTCAGAGGTTTATAAGTATTTTTCTATAAGAAAATAAAATATAGGTCCATAAATTCACTTCTTCATTTTAATTTTAAAAAGAATAACAGAAATGTTAAAAAGAAAGTACAAACATAAAAAATACATGCTATTTTGAGAAATTTTAAACTGTGTTTGACAACTATGAATTTTTATGTTTCAGTATTAATAGCCTTTTTAAAATTTTAAGCAAAGTTTAAAAATATAGTTTAAAACCAGAAAACAAAATGTAGAGAAAGAAATACGTGCTTAAATTTCATTTTAAAAAAGTAAAAATAACTGCTAAAATGAATGTTCACACATTGAAATAAATGCATTTTAGGAAAAGATTAAACACAGTTTTCTCATCTGTGAACTTCCTTGTGAATATATAAACAGTACATGTAAAACGTTTGAGAGAGGTTGAAAAGTACTTTTCTACAAGCAAATAAAATGTAGATCTGGAAATTCACATCCAGATTTCAATTTTAAAAAGCTAAATATAAATGGTAAAATGAAATAACAAACATAAAAATGAATTCTTTTTTTTAGAAATGTTTAAACATGGTTTCACATCTATGAAACAGCACATGTAAAATGTTTGTCAGAGGATTTAAAAGTACTTTTCTACAAGAAAAATTATATAGATCCATAAATTCACTTCTGCATTTCAATTTTAAAAAGAATATCATAAATGTTAAAACGAAACCTGAAACATAAAAATACATGCTTTTTAGAGAAATGTTTAATGATTGTTTCACATCTATGAATTTTCATGTTTAAATATTAAGACCACTTGTAAAAAGTTTAATGAAGTTGTATAATTTACTTTACAAGCAGAAAGCAAACCTTAGATAAAGAAATTCACATTTAAATTTCAATGTCAAAACATATAAATAACTGCTAATATCAAGCTGCAAACATTGAAATAAATGTTTTTAGCAAAAGTTTAAACAGTTTTATCAGCTATGAAGTATATTGTAAATAGTTTCACAGCACATGTAAAATATTTGTCAGAGGTTTTAAAAGTACTTTTCTACATGAAAAGAATATATAGCTCCATAAATGCACTTTTGCATTTCAATTTTAAAAAGAATAACAGAAATGATAAAATGAAACTACAAACATAAAAATATATGCTTTTTTGAGAAATTAAGCAAAGTTTAAAAATATAGTTTAAAACCAGAAAACAAAATGTAGAGAAAGAAATACGTGCTTAAATTTAATTTTAAAAAAGTAAAAATAACTGCTGAAATGAACGTTCACACATTGAAATAAATGCATTTTGTGAAAAGATTAAACATAATTTTCTCATCAATGAACTTCCTTTTGAATATATAAACAGTACATGTAAAACGTTTGTGAGAGGTAGAAAAGTACTTTTCCACAAGCAAATAAAATGTAGATCTGGAAATTTACATCCAGATTTCAATTTTAAAAGCAAAATATAAATAGTAAAATGAAATAACAAACATAAAAATGAATGCTTTTTTGAGAAATGTTTAAACATGGTTTTACATCTATCAAACAGCACGTGTAAAATGTTTGTCAGAGTTTTCAAAAGAACTTTTCTACAAGAAAAGAAAATATAGATCCATAAATTCACTTCTCCATTTCAATTTTAAAAAGAATATCATAAATGTTAAAACGAAACCTCAAACATAAAAATACATGCTTTTTAGAGAAATGTTTAATCATTGTTTCACATCTATGAATTTTCATGTTTAAATATTAAGACCACTTGTAAAAAGTTTAATGAAATTGTATAATTTACTTTACATCAGAAAGCAAACCTTAGATAAAGAAATTCACATTTAAATTTCAATGTCAAAACATGTAAATAACTGCTAATATCAAGCTGCAAACATTGAAATAAATGTTTTTAGCAAAAGTTTAAACAGTTTTATCAGCTATGAAGTATATTGCAAATAGTTTAACAGCACATGTAAAATATTTGTCAGAGGTTTTAAAAGTACTTTTCTATAAGAAAAGAAAATATAGGTCCATAAATTCACTTCTGCATTTTAATTTTAAAAAGAATAAAAGAAATGTTAAAAAGAAAGTACAAACATAAAAAATACATGCTATTTTGAGAAATTTTAAACTGTGTTTGACATCTATGAATTTTTATGTATCAATATTAATAGCCTTTTTAAAATTTTAAGCAAAGTTTAAAAATATAGTTTAAAACCAGAAAACAAAATGTAGAGAAAGAAATACGTGCTTAAATTTCATTTTAAAAAAGTAAAATTAACTGCTAAAATGAATGTTAACACATTGAAATAAATGCATTTTAGGAAAAGATTAAACACAGTTTTCTCATCTGTGAACTTCCTTGTGAATATATAAACAGTACATGTAAAACGTTTGAGAGAGGTTGAAAAGTACTTTTCTACAAGCAAATAAAATGTAGATCTGGAAATTCACATCCAGATTTCAATTTTAAAAAGCTAAATATAAATGGTAAAATGAAATAACAAACATAAAAATAAATGCTTTTTTTTAGAAATGTTTAAACATGGTTTCACATCTATGAAACAGCACATGTAAAATGGTTGTCAGAGGATTTAAAAGTACTTTTCTACAAGAAAAAATATATAGATCCATAAATTCACTTCTGCATTTCAATTTTAAAAAGAATATCATAAATGTTAAAAGGAAACCTCAAACATAAAAATACATGCTTTTTTGAGAAATTAAGCAAAGTTTAAAAATATAGTTTAAAACCAGAAAACAAAATGTAGAGAAAGAAATACGTGCTTAAATTTCATTTTAAAAAACTAAATATAACTGCTCAAATGAATGTTCACACATTGAAATAAATGCATTTTATGAAAAGATTAAACATAGTTTTCTCATCAATGAACTTCCTTGTGAATATATAAACAGTATATGTAAAACGTTTGTGAGAGGTGGAAAAGTACTTTTCTACAATCAAATAAAATGTAGATCTGGAAATTTACATCCAGATTTCGACTTTAAAAAGCAAAATATAAATGGTAAAATGAAATAACAAACATAAAAATGAATGCTTTTTTGAGAAATGTTTAAACATGGTTTTACATCTATCAAACAGCACGTGTAAAATGTTTGTCAGAGTTTTCAAAAGAAATTTTCTACAAGAAAAGAAAATATAGATCCATAAATTCACTTCTCCATTTCAATTTTAAAAAGAATATCATAAATGTTAAAACGAAACCTTAAACATAAAAATACATGCTTTTTAGAGAAATGTTTAATCATTGTTTCACATCTATGAATTTTCATGTTTAAATATTAAGACCACTTGTAAAAAGTTTAATGAAGTTGTATAATTTACTTTACAAGCAGAAAGCAAACCTTAGATAAAGAAATTCACATTTAAATTTCAATGTCAAAACATGTAAATAACTGCTAATATCAAGCTGCAAACATTGAAATAAATGTTTTTAGCAAAAGTTTAAACAGTTTTATCAGCTATGAAGTATATTGCAAATAGTTTAACAGCACATGTAAAATATTTGTCAGAGGTTTTAAAAGTACTTTTCTATAAGAAAAGAAAATATAGGTCCATAAATTCACTTCTGCATTTTAATTTTAAAAAGAATAAAAGAAATGTTAAAAAGAAAGTACAAACATAAAAAATACATGCTATTTTGAGAAATTTTAAACTGTGTTTGACATCTATGAATTTTTATGTATCAATATTAATAGCCTTTTTAAAATTTTAAGCAAAGTTTAAAAATATAGTTTAAAACCAGAAAACAAAATGTAGAGAAAGAAATACGTGCTTAAATTTAATTTTAAAAAACTAAATATAACTGCTCAAATGAATGTTCACACATTGAAATAAATGCATTTTATGAAAAGATTAAACATAGTTTTCTCATCAATGAACTTCCTTGTGAATATATAAACAGTATATGTAAAACATTTGTGAGAGGTGGAAAAGTACTTTTCTACAATCAAATAAAATGTAAATCTGGAAATTTACATCCAGATTTCGACTTTAAAAAGCAAAATATAAATGGTAAAATGAAATAACAAACATAAAAATAAATGCTTTTTTGAGAAATGTTTAAACATGGTTTTACATCTATCAAACAGCACGTGTAAAATGTTTGTCAGAGTTTTCAAAAGAACTTTTCTTCAAGAAAAGAAAATATAGATCCATAAATTCACTTCTGCATTTCAAATTAAAAAAGAATATCATAAATGTTGAAACGAAACCTCAAACATAAAAATACATGCTTTTTAGAGAAATGTTTAAACATTGTTTCACATCTATGAATTTTCATGTTTAAATATTAAGACCACTTGTAAAAAGTTTAAAGAAGTTGTATAATGTACTTTACAGGCAGTAAGCAAACCGTAGAAAAAAAAAATCGCCTTTAAATTTCAATGTGAAAACGTATAAATAACTGCTAATATCAAGCTGCAAACATTGAAATAAATGTTTTTAGCAAAAGTTTAAACAGTTTTCTCAGCTATGAAGTATATTGTAAATAGTTTCACAGCACATGTAAAATATTTGTCAGAGGTTTTAAAAGTACTTTTCTACAAGAAAAGAATATATAGCTCCATAAATGCACTTTTGCATTTCAATTTTAAAAAGAATAACAGAAATGTTAAAATGAAACTACAAACATAAAAATATATGCTTTTTTGAGAAATTAAGCAAAGTTTAAAAATATAGTTTAAAACCAGAAAACAAAATGTAGAGAAAGAAATACGTGCTTAAATTTCATTTTAAAAAAGTAAAAATAACTGCTGAAATGAACGTTCACACATTGAAATAAATGCATTTTGTGAAAAGATTAAACATAATTTTCTCATCACTGAACTTCCTTGTGAATATATAAACAGTACATGTAAAACGTTTGTGAGAGGTAGAAAAGTACTTTTCCACAAGCAAATAAAATGTTGATCTGGAAATTTACATCCAGATTTCAATTTTAAAAAGCAAAATATAAATGGTAAAATGAAATAACAAACATAAAAATGAATGCTTTTTTGAGAAATGTTTAAACATGGTTTTACATCTATCAAACAGCACGTGTAAAATGTTTGTCAGAGTTTTCAAAAGAACTTTTCTACAAGAAAAGAAAATATAGATCCATAAATTCACTTCTCCATTTCAATTTTAAAAAGAATAGCATAAATGTTAAAACGAAACCTCAAACATAAAAATACATGCTTTTTAGAGAAATGTTTAATCATTGTTTCACATCTATGAATTTTCATGTTTAAATATTAAGACCACTTGTAAAAAGTTTAATGAAGTTGTATAATTTACTTTACAAGCAGAAAGCAAACCTTAGATAAAGAAATTCACATTTAAATTTCAATGTCAAAACATGTAAATAACTGCTAATATCAAGCTGCAAACATTGAAATAAATGTTTTTAGCAAAAGTTTAAACAGTTTTATCAGCTATGAAGTATATTGCAAATAGTTTAACAGTACATGTAAAATATTTGTCAGAGGTTTTAAAAGTACTTTTCTATAAGAAAAGAAAATATAGGTCCATAAATTCACTTCTGCATTTTAATTTTAAAAAGAATAAAAGAAATGTTAAAAAGAAAGTACAAACATAAAAAATACATGCTATTTTGAGAAATTTTAAACTGTGTTTGACATCTATGAATTTTTATGTATCAATATTAATAGCCTTTTTAAAATTTTAAGCAAAGTTTAAAAATATAGTTTAAAACCAGAAAACAAAATGTAGAGAAAGAAATACGTGCTTAAATTTCATTTTAAAAAAGTAAAAATAACAGCTGAAATGAACGTTCACACATTGAAATAAATGCATTTTTTGAAAAGATTAAACATAATTTTCTCATCACTGAACTTCCTTGTCAATATATAAACAGTACATGTAAAACGTTTGTGAGAGGTAGAAAAGTACTTTTCCACAAGCAAATAAAATGTTGATCTGGAAATTTACATCCAGATTTCAATTTTAAAAAGCAAAATATAAATGGTAAAATGAAATAACAAACATAAAAATGAATGCTTTTTTGAGAAATGTTTAAACATGGTTTTACATCTATCAAACAGCACGTGTAAAATGTTTGTCAGAGTTTTCAAAAGAACTTTTCTACAAGAAAAGAAAATATAGATCCATAAATTCACTTCTCCATTTCAATTTTAAAAAGAATATCATAAATGTTAAAACGAAACCTCAAACATAAAAATACATGCTTTTTAGAGAAATGTTTAATCATTGTTTCACATCTATGAATTTTCATGTTTAAATATTAAGACCACTTTTAAAAAGTTTAAAGAAGTTGTATAATTTACTTTACAAGCAGAAAGCAAACCTTAGATAAAGAAATTCACATTTAAATTTCAATGTCAAAACATATAAATAACTGCTAATATCAAGCTGCAAACATTGAAATAAATGTTTTTAGCAAAAGTTTAAACAGTTTTATCAGCTATGAAGTATATTGTAAATAGTTTAACAGCACATGTAAAATATTTGTCAGAGGTTTATAAGTATTTTTCTATAAGAAAATAAAATATAGGTCCATAAATTCACTTCTTCATTTTAATTTTAAAAAGAATAACAGAAATGTTAAAAAGAAAGTACAAACATAAAAAATACATGCTATTTTGAGAAATTTTAAACTGTGTTTGACAACTATGAATTTTTATGTTTCAGTATTAATAGCCTTTTTAAAATTTTAAGCAAAGTTTAAAAATATAGTTTAAAACCAGAAAACAAAATGTAGAGAAAGAAATACGTGCTTAAATTTCATTTTAAAAAAGTAAAAATAACTGCTAAAATGAATGTTCACACATTGAAATAAATGCATTTTAGGAAAAGATTAAACACAGTTTTCTCATCTGTGAACTTCCTTGTGAATATATAAACAGTACATGTAAAACGTTTGAGAGAGGTTGAAAAGTACTTTTCTACAAGCAAATAAAATGTAGATCTGGAAATTCACATCCAGATTTCAATTTTAAAAAGCTAAATATAAATGGTAAAATGAAATAACAAACATAAAAATGAATTCTTTTTTTTAGAAATGTTTAAACATGGTTTCACATCTATGAAACAGCACATGTAAAATGTTTGTCAGAGGATTTAAAAGTACTTTTCTACAAGAAAAATTATATAGATCCATAAATTCACTTCTGCATTTCAATTTTAAAAAGAATATCATAAATGTTAAAACGAAACCTGAAACATAAAAATACATGCTTTTTAGAGAAATGTTTAATGATTGTTTCACATCTATGAATTTTCATGTTTAAATATTAAGACCACTTGTAAAAAGTTTAATGAAGTTGTATAATTTACTTTACAAGCAGAAAGCAAACCTTAGATAAAGAAATTCACATTTAAATTTCAATGTCAAAACATATAAATAACTGCTAATATCAAGCTGCAAACATTGAAATAAATGTTTTTAGCAAAAGTTTAAACAGTTTTATCAGCTATGAAGTATATTGTAAATAGTTTCACAGCACATGTAAAATATTTGTCAGAGGTTTTAAAAGTACTTTTCTACATGAAAAGAATATATAGCTCCATAAATGCACTTTTGCATTTCAATTTTAAAAAGAATAACAGAAATGATAAAATGAAACTACAAACATAAAAATATATGCTTTTTTGAGAAATTAAGCAAAGTTTAAAAATATAGTTTAAAACCAGAAAACAAAATGTAGAGAAAGAAATACGTGCTTAAATTTAATTTTAAAAAAGTAAAAATAACTGCTGAAATGAACGTTCACACATTGAAATAAATGCATTTTGTGAAAAGATTAAACATAATTTTCTCATCAATGAACTTCCTTTTGAATATATAAACAGTACATGTAAAACGTTTGTGAGAGGTAGAAAAGTACTTTTCCACAAGCAAATAAAATGTAGATCTGGAAATTTACATCCAGATTTCAATTTTAAAAGCAAAATATAAATAGTAAAATGAAATAACAAACATAAAAATGAATGCTTTTTTGAGAAATGTTTAAACATGGTTTTACATCTATCAAACAGCACGTGTAAAATGTTTGTCAGAGTTTTCAAAAGAACTTTTCTACAAGAAAAGAAAATATAGATCCATAAATTCACTTCTCCATTTCAATTTTAAAAAGAATATCATAAATGTTAAAACGAAACCTCAAACATAAAAATACATGCTTTTTAGAGAAATGTTTAATCATTGTTTCACATCTATGAATTTTCATGTTTAAATATTAAGACCACTTGTAAAAAGTTTAATGAAATTGTATAATTTACTTTACATCAGAAAGCAAACCTTAGATAAAGAAATTCACATTTAAATTTCAATGTCAAAACATGTAAATAACTGCTAATATCAAGCTGCAAACATTGAAATAAATGTTTTTAGCAAAAGTTTAAACAGTTTTATCAGCTATGAAGTATATTGCAAATAGTTTAACAGCACATGTAAAATATTTGTCAGAGGTTTTAAAAGTACTTTTCTATAAGAAAAGAAAATATAGGTCCATAAATTCACTTCTGCATTTTAATTTTAAAAAGAATAAAAGAAATGTTAAAAAGAAAGTACAAACATAAAAAATACATGCTATTTTGAGAAATTTTAAACTGTGTTTGACATCTATGAATTTTTATGTATCAATATTAATAGCCTTTTTAAAATTTTAAGCAAAGTTTAAAAATATAGTTTAAAACCAGAAAACAAAATGTAGAGAAAGAAATACGTGCTTAAATTTCATTTTAAAAAAGTAAAATTAACTGCTAAAATGAATGTTAACACATTGAAATAAATGCATTTTAGGAAAAGATTAAACACAGTTTTCTCATCTGTGAACTTCCTTGTGAATATATAAACAGTACATGTAAAACGTTTGAGAGAGGTTGAAAAGTACTTTTCTACAAGCAAATAAAATGTAGATCTGGAAATTCACATCCAGATTTCAATTTTAAAAAGCTAAATATAAATGGTAAAATGAAATAACAAACATAAAAATAAATGCTTTTTTTTAGAAATGTTTAAACATGGTTTCACATCTATGAAACAGCACATGTAAAATGGTTGTCAGAGGATTTAAAAGTACTTTTCTACAAGAAAAAATATATAGATCCATAAATTCACTTCTGCATTTCAATTTTAAAAAGAATATCATAAATGTTAAAAGGAAACCTCAAACATAAAAATACATGCTTTTTTGAGAAATTAAGCAAAGTTTAAAAATATAGTTTAAAACCAGAAAACAAAATGTAGAGAAAGAAATACGTGCTTAAATTTCATTTTAAAAAACTAAATATAACTGCTCAAATGAATGTTCACACATTGAAATAAATGCATTTTATGAAAAGATTAAACATAGTTTTCTCATCAATGAACTTCCTTGTGAATATATAAACAGTATATGTAAAACGTTTGTGAGAGGTGGAAAAGTACTTTTCTACAATCAAATAAAATGTAGATCTGGAAATTTACATCCAGATTTCGACTTTAAAAAGCAAAATATAAATGGTAAAATGAAATAACAAACATAAAAATGAATGCTTTTTTGAGAAATGTTTAAACATGGTTTTACATCTATCAAACAGCACGTGTAAAATGTTTGTCAGAGTTTTCAAAAGAAATTTTCTACAAGAAAAGAAAATATAGATCCATAAATTCACTTCTCCATTTCAATTTTAAAAAGAATATCATAAATGTTAAAACGAAACCTTAAACATAAAAATACATGCTTTTTAGAGAAATGTTTAATCATTGTTTCACATCTATGAATTTTCATGTTTAAATATTAAGACCACTTGTAAAAAGTTTAATGAAGTTGTATAATTTACTTTACAAGCAGAAAGCAAACCTTAGATAAAGAAATTCACATTTAAATTTCAATGTCAAAACATGTAAATAACTGCTAATATCAAGCTGCAAACATTGAAATAAATGTTTTTAGCAAAAGTTTAAACAGTTTTATCAGCTATGAAGTATATTGCAAATAGTTTAACAGCACATGTAAAATATTTGTCAGAGGTTTTAAAAGTACTTTTCTATAAGAAAAGAAAATATAGGTCCATAAATTCACTTCTGCATTTTAATTTTAAAAAGAATAAAAGAAATGTTAAAAAGAAAGTACAAACATAAAAAATACATGCTATTTTGAGAAATTTTAAACTGTGTTTGACATCTATGAATTTTTATGTATCAATATTAATAGCCTTTTTAAAATTTTAAGCAAAGTTTAAAAATATAGTTTAAAACCAGAAAACAAAATGTAGAGAAAGAAATACGTGCTTAAATTTAATTTTAAAAAACTAAATATAACTGCTCAAATGAATGTTCACACATTGAAATAAATGCATTTTATGAAAAGATTAAACATAGTTTTCTCATCAATGAACTTCCTTGTGAATATATAAACAGTATATGTAAAACATTTGTGAGAGGTGGAAAAGTACTTTTCTACAATCAAATAAAATGTAAATCTGGAAATTTACATCCAGATTTCGACTTTAAAAAGCAAAATATAAATGGTAAAATGAAATAACAAACATAAAAATAAATGCTTTTTTGAGAAATGTTTAAACATGGTTTTACATCTATCAAACAGCACGTGTAAAATGTTTGTCAGAGTTTTCAAAAGAACTTTTCTTCAAGAAAAGAAAATATAGATCCATAAATTCACTTCTGCATTTCAAATTAAAAAAGAATATCATAAATGTTGAAACGAAACCTCAAACATAAAAATACATGCTTTTTAGAGAAATGTTTAAACATTGTTTCACATCTATGAATTTTCATGTTTAAATATTAAGACCACTTGTAAAAAGTTTAAAGAAGTTGTATAATGTACTTTACAGGCAGTAAGCAAACCGTAGAAAAAAAAATCGCCTTTAAATTTCAATGTGAAAACGTATAAATAACTGCTAATATCAAGCTGCAAACATTGAAATAAATGTTTTTAGCAAAAGTTTAAACAGTTTTCTCAGCTATGAAGTATATTGTAAATAGTTTCACAGCACATGTAAAATATTTGTCAGAGGTTTTAAAAGTACTTTTCTACAAGAAAAGAATATATAGCTCCATAAATGCACTTTTGCATTTCAATTTTAAAAAGAATAACAGAAATGTTAAAATGAAACTACAAACATAAAAATATATGCTTTTTTGAGAAATTAAGCAAAGTTTAAAAATATAGTTTAAAACCAGAAAACAAAATGTAGAGAAAGAAATACGTGCTTAAATTTCATTTTAAAAAAGTAAAAATAACTGCTGAAATGAACGTTCACACATTGAAATAAATGCATTTTGTGAAAAGATTAAACATAATTTTCTCATCACTGAACTTCCTTGTGAATATATAAACAGTACATGTAAAACGTTTGTGAGAGGTAGAAAAGTACTTTTCCACAAGCAAATAAAATGTTGATCTGGAAATTTACATCCAGATTTCAATTTTAAAAAGCAAAATATAAATGGTAAAATGAAATAACAAACATAAAAATGAATGCTTTTTTGAGAAATGTTTAAACATGGTTTTACATCTATCAAACAGCACGTGTAAAATGTTTGTCAGAGTTTTCAAAAGAACTTCTCTTCAAGAAAAGAAAATATAGATCCATAAATTCACTTTTCCATTTCAATTTTAAAAAGATAATCATAAATGTTAAAACGAAACCTCAAACATAAAAATACATGCTTTTTAGAGAAATGTTTAATCATTGTTTCACATCTATGAATTTTCATGTTTAAATATTAAGACCACTTGTAAAAAGTTTAAAGAAGTTGTATAATTTACTTTACAAGCAGAAAGCAAACCTTAGATAAAGATATTCACATTTAAATTTCAATGTCAAAACATATAAATAACTGCTAATATCAAGCTGCAAACATTGAAATAAATGTTTTTAGCAAAAGTTTAAACAGTTTTATCAGCTATGAAGTATAATGTAAATAGTTTAACAGCACATGTAAAATATTTGTCAGAGGTTTATAAGTACTTTTCTATAAGAAAATAAAATATAGGTCCATAAATTCACTTCTGCATTTTATTTTTAAAAAGAATAACAGAAATGTTAAAAAGAAAGTACAAACATAAAAAATACATGATATTTTGAGAAATTTTAAACTGTGTTTGACATCTATGAATTTTTATGTTTCAGTGTTAATAGCCTTTTTAAAATTTTAAGCAAAGTTTAAAAATATAGTTTAAAACCAGAAAACAAAATGTATAGAAAGAAATACGTGCTTAAATTTCATTATAAAAAAGTAAAAATAACTGCAAAAATGAATGTTCACACATTGAAATAAATGCATTTTAGGAAAAGATTAAACACAGTTTTCTCATCTGTGAACTTCCTTGTTAATATATAAACAGTACATGTAAAACGTTTGAGAGAGGTTGAAAAGTACTTTTCTACAAGCAAATAAAATGTAGATCTGGAAATTCACATCCAGATTTCAATTTTAAAAAGCAAAATATAAATGGTAAAATGAAATAACAAACATAAAAATGAATGCTTTTTTTTAGAAATGTTTAAACATGGTTTCACATCTATGAAACAGCACATGTAAAATGTTTGTCAGAGGATTTAAAAGTACTTTTCTACAAGAAAAAATATATAGATCCATAAATTCACTTCTGCATTTCAATTTTAAAAAGAATATCATAAATGTTAAAATGAAACCTCAAACATAAAAATACATGCTTTTTTGAGAAATTAAGCAAAGTTTAAAAATATAGTTTAAAACCAGAAAACAAAATGTAGAGAAAGAAATACGTGCTTAAATTTAATTTTAAAAAACTAAATATAACTGCTCAAATGAATGTTCACACATTGAAATAAATGCATTTTATGAAAAGATTAAACATAGTTTTCTCATCAATGAACTTCCTTGTGAATATATAAACAGTATATGTAAAACGTTTGTGAGAGGTGGAAAAGTACTTTTCTACAATCAAATAAAATGTAAATCTGGAAATTTACATCCAGATTTCGACTTTAAAAAGCAAAATATAAATGGTAAAATGAAATAACAAACATAAAAATAAATGCTTTTTTGAGAAATGTTTAAACATGGTTTTACATCTATCAAACAGCACGTGTAAAATGTTTGTCAGAGTTTTCAAAAGAACTTTTCTTCAAGAAAAGAAAATATAGATCCATAAATTCACTTCTGCATTTCAAATTAAAAAAGAATATCATAAATGTTGAAACGAAACCTCAAACATAAAAATACATGCTTTTTAGAGAAATGTTTAAACATTGTTTCACATCTATGAATTTTCATGTTTAAATATTAAGACCACTTGTAAAAAGTTTAAAGAAGTTGTATAATGTACTTTACAGGCAGTAAGCAAACCGTAGAAAAAAAAAATCGCCTTTAAATTTCAATGTGAAAACGTATAAATAACTGCTAATATCAAGCTGCAAACATTGAAATAAATGTTTTTAGCAAAAGTTTAAACAGTTTTCTCAGCTATGAAGTATATTGTAAATAGTTTCACAGCACATGTAAAATATTTGTCAGAGGTTTTAAAAGTACTTTTCTACAAGAAAAGAATATATAGCTCCATAAATGCACTTTTGCATTTCAATTTTAAAAAGAATAACAGAAATGTTAAAATGAAACTACAAACATAAAAATATATGCTTTTTTGAGAAATTAAGCAAAGTTTAAAAATATAGTTTAAAACCAGAAAACAAAATGTAGAGAAAGAAATACGTGCTTAAATTTCATTTTAAAAAAGTAAAAATAACTGCTGAAATGAACGTTCACACATTGAAATAAATGCATTTTGTGAAAAGATTAAACATAATTTTCTCATCACTGAACTTCCTTGTGAATATATAAACAGTACATGTAAAACGTTTGTGAGAGGTAGAAAAGTACTTTTCCACAAGCAAATAAAATGTTGATCTGGAAATTTACATCCAGATTTCAATTTTAAAAAGCAAAATATAAATGGTAAAATGAAATAACAAACATAAAAATGAATGCTTTTTTGAGAAATGTTTAAACATGGTTTTACATCTATCAAACAGCACGTGTAAAATGTTTGTCAGAGTTTTCAAAAGAACTTTTCTACAAGAAAAGAAAATATAGATCCATAAATTCACTTCTCCATTTCAATTTTAAAAAGAATATCATAAATGTTAAAACGAAACCTCAAACATAAAAATACATGCTTTTTAGAGAAATGTTTAATCATTGTTTCACATCTATGAATTTTCATGTTTAAATATTAAGACCACTTGTAAAAAGTTTAATGAAGTTGTATAATTTACTTTACAAGCAGAAAGCAAACCTTAGATAAAGAAATTCACATTTAAATTTCAATGTCAAAACATGTAAATAACTGCTAATATCAAGCTGCAAACATTGAAATAAATGTTTTTAGCAAAAGTTTAAACAGTTTTATCAGCTATGAAGTATATTGCAAATAGTTTAACAGCACATGTAAAATATTTGTCAGAGGTTTTAAAAGTACTTTTCTATAAGAAAAGAAAATATAGGTCCATAAATTCACTTCTGCATTTTAATTTTAAAAAGAATAAAAGAAATGTTAAAAAGAAAGTACAAACATAAAAAATACATGCTATTTTGAGAAATTTTAAACTGTGTTTGACATCTATGAATTTTTATGTATCAATATTAATAGCCTTTTTAAAATTTTAAGCAAAGTTTAAAAATATAGTTTAAAACCAGAAAACAAAATGTAGAGAAAGAAATACGTGCTTAAATTTCATTTTAAAAAAGTAAAATTAACTGCTAAAATGAATGTTAACACATTGAAATAAATGCATTTTAGGAAAAGATTAAACACAGTTTTCTCATCTGTGAACTTCCTTGTGAATATATAAACAGTACATGTAAAACGTTTGAGAGAGGTTGAAAAGTACTTTTCTACAAGCAAATAAAATGTAGATCTGGAAATTCACATCCAGATTTCAATTTTAAAAAGCTAAATATAAATGGTAAAATGAAATAACAAACATAAAAATAAATGCTTTTTTTTAGAAATGTTTAAACATGGTTTCACATCTATGAAACAGCACATGTAAAATGGTTGTCAGAGGATTTAAAAGTACTTTTCTACAAGAAAAAATATATAGATCCATAAATTCACTTCTGCATTTCAATTTTAAAAAGAATATCATAAATGTTAAAAGGAAACCTCAAACATAAAAATACATGCTTTTTTGAGAAATTAAGCAAAGTTTAAAAATATAGTTTAAAACCAGAAAACAAAATGTAGAGAAAGAAATACGTGCTTAAATTTCATTTTAAAAAACTAAATATAACTGCTCAAATGAATGTTCACACATTGAAATAAATGCATTTTATGAAAAGATTAAACATAGTTTTCTCATCAATTAACTTCCTTGTGAATATATAAACAGTATATGTAAAACGTTTGTGAGAGGTGGAAAAGTACTTTTCTACAATCAAATAAAATGTAGATCTGGAAATTTACATCCAGATTTCGACTTTAAAAAGCAAAATATAAATGGTAAAATGAAATAACAAACATAAAAATGAATGCTTTTTTGAGAAATGTTTAAACATGGTTTTACATCTATCAAACAGCACGTGTAAAATGTTTGTCAGAGTTTTCAAAAGAACTTCTCTTCAAGAAAAGAAAATATAGATCCATAAATTCACTTCTCCATTTCAATTTTAAAAAGATAATCATAAATGTTAAAACGAAACCTCAAACATAAAAATACATGCTTTTTAGAGAAATGTTTAATCATTGTTTCACATCTATGAATTTTCATGTTTAAATATTAAGACCACTTGTAAAAAGTTTAAAGAAGTTGTATAATTTACTTTACAAGCAGAAAGCAAACCTTAGATAAAGAAATTCACATTTAAATTTCAATGTCAAAACATATAAATAACTGCTAATATCAAGCTGCAAACATTGAAATAAATGTTTTTAGCAAAAGTTTAAACAGTTTTATCAGCTATGAAGTATAATGTAAATAGTTTAACAGCACATGTAAAATATTTGTCAGAGGTTTATAAGTACTTTTCTATAAGAAAATAAAATATAGGTCCATAAATTCACTTCTGCATTTTAATTTTAAAAAGAATAACAGAAATGTTAAAAAGAAAGTACAAACATAAAAAATACATGATATTTTGAGAAATTTTAAACTGTGTTTGACATCTATGAATTTTTATGTTTCAGTGTTAATAGCCTTTTTAAAATTTTAAGCAAAGTTTAAAAATATAGTTTAAAACCAGAAAACAAAATGTATAGAAAGAAATACGTGCTTAAATTTCATTATAAAAAAGTAAAAATAACTGCAAAAATGAATGTTCACACATTGAAATAAATGCATTTTAGGAAAAGATTAAACACAGTTTTCTCATCTGTGAACTTCCTTGTTAATATATAAACAGTACATGTAAAACGTTTGAGAGAGGTTGAAAAGTACTTTTCTACAAGCAAATAAAATGTAGATCTGGAAATTCACATCCAGATTTCAATTTTAAAAAGCAAAATATAAATGGTAAAATGAAATAACAAACATAAAAATGAATGCTTTTTTTTAGAAATGTTTAAACATGGTTTCACATCTATGAAACAGCACATGTAAAATGTTTGTCAGAGGATTTAAAAGTACTTTTCTACAAGAAAAAATATATAGATCCATAAATTCACTTCTGCATTTCAATTTTAAAAAGAATATCATAAATGTTAAAATGAAACCTCAAACATAAAAATACATGCTTTTTTGAGAAATTAAGCAAAGTTTAAAAATATAGTTTAAAACCAGAAAACAAAATGTAGAGAAAGAAATACGTGCTTAAATTTAATTTTAAAAAACTAAATATAACTGCTCAAATGAATGTTCACACATTGAAATAAATGCATTTTATGAAAAGATTAAACATAGTTTTCTCATCAATGAACTTCCTTGTGAATATATAAATAGTATATGTAAAACGTTTGTGAGAGGTGGAAAAGTACTTTTCTACAATCAAATAAAATGTAAATCTGGAAATTTACATCCAGATTTCGACTTTAAAAAGCAAAATATAAATGGTAAAATGAAATAACAAACATAAAAATAAATGCTTTTTTGAGAAATGTTTAAACATGGTTTTACATCTATCAAACAGCACGTGTAAAATGTTTGTCAGAGTTTTCAAAAGAACTTTTCTTCAAGAAAAGAAAATATAGATCCATAAATTCACTTCTGCATTTCAAATTAAAAAAGAATATCATAAATGTTGAAACGAAACCTCAAACATAAAAATACATGCTTTTTAGAGAAATGTTTAAACATTGTTTCACATCTATGAATTTTCATGTTTAAATATTAAGACCACTTGTAAAAAGTTTAAAGAAGTTGTATAATGTACTTTACAGGCAGTAAGCAAACCGTAGAAAAAAAAAAATCGCCTTTAAATTTCAATGTGAAAACGTATAAATAACTGCTAATATCAAGCTGCAAACATTGAAATAAATGTTTTTAGCAAAAGTTTAAACAGTTTTCTCAGCTATGAAGTATATTGTAAATAGTTTCACAGCACATGTAAAATATTTGTCAGAGGTTTTAAAAGTACTTTTCTACAAGAAAATAATATATAGCTCCATAAATGCACTTTTGCATTTCAATTTTAAAAAGAATAACAGAAATGTTAAAATGAAACTAGATACATAAAAATATATGCTTTTTTGAGAAATTAAGCAAAGTTTAAAAATATAGTTTAAAACCAGAAAACAAAATGTAGAGAAAGAAATACGTGCTTAAATTTCATTTTAAAAAAGGAAAAATAACTGCTGAAATGAACGTTCACACATTGAAATAAATGCATTTTGTGAAAAGATTAAACATAATTTTCTCATCACTGAACTTCCTTGTGAATATATAAACAGTACATGTAAAACGTTTGTGAGAGGTAGAAAAGTACTTTTCCACAAGCAAATAAAATGTTGATCTGGAAATTTACATCCAGATTTCAATTTTAAAAAGCAAAATATAAATGGTAAAATGAAATAACAAACATAAAAATGAATGCTTTTTTGAGAAATGTTTAAACATGGTTTTACATCTATCAAACAGCACGTGTAAAATGTTTGTCAGAGTTTTCAAAAGAACTTTTCTACAAGAAAAGAAAATATAGATCCATAAATTCACTTCTCCATTTCAATTTTAAAAAGAATATCATAAATGTTAAAACGAAACCTCAAACATAAAAATACATGCTTTTTAGAGAAATGTTTAATCATTGTTTCACATCTATGAATTTTCATGTTTAAATATTAAGACCACTTGTAAAAAGTTTAATGAAGTTGTATAATTTACTTTACAAGCAGAAAGCAAACCTTAGATAAAGAAATTCACATTTAAATTTCAATGTCAAAACATGTAAATAACTGCTAATATCAAGCTGCAAACATTGAAATAAATGTTTTTAGCAAAAGTTTAAACAGTTTTATCAGCTATGAAGTATATTGCAAATAGTTTAACAGCACATGTAAAATATTTGTCAGAGGTTTTAAAAGTACTTTTCTATAAGAAAAGAAAATATAGGTCCATAAATTCACTTCTGCATTTTAATTTTAAAAAGAATAAAAGAAATGTTAAAAAGAAAGTACAAACATAAAAAATACATGCTATTTTGAGAAATTTTAAACTGTGTTTGACATCTATGAATTTTTATGTATCAATATTAATAGCCTTTTTAAAATTTTAAGCAAAGTTTAAAAATATAGTTTAAAACCAGAAAACAAAATGTAGAGAAAGAAATACGTGCTTAAATTTCATTTTAAAAAAGTAAAATTAACTGCTAAAATGAATGTTAACACATTGAAATAAATGCATTTTAGGAAAAGATTAAACACAGTTTTCTCATCTGTGAACTTCCTTGTGAATATATAAACAGTACATGTAAAACGTTTGAGAGAGGTTGAAAAGTACTTTTCTACAAGCAAATAAAATGTAGATCTGGAAATTCACATCCAGATTTCAATTTTAAAAAGCTAAATATAAATGGTAAAATGAAATAACAAACATAAAAATAAATGCTTTTTTTTAGAAATGTTTAAACATGGTTTCACATCTATGAAACAGCACATGTAAAATGGTTGTCAGAGGATTTAAAAGTACTTTTCTACAAGAAAAAATATATAGATCCATAAATTCACTTCTGCATTTCAATTTTAAAAAGAATATCATAAATGTTAAAAGGAAACCTCAAACATAAAAATACATGCTTTTTTGAGAAATTAAGCAAAGTTTAAAAATATAGTTTAAAACCAGAAAACAAAATGTAGAGAAAGAAATACGTGCTTAAATTTCATTTTAAAAAACTAAATATAACTGCTCAAATGAATGTTCACACATTGAAATAAATGCATTTTATGAAAAGATTAAACATAGTTTTCTCATCAATTAACTTCCTTGTGAATATATAAACAGTATATGTAAAACGTTTGTGAGAGGTGGAAAAGTACTTTTCTACAATCAAATAAAATGTAGATCTGGAAATTTACATCCAGATTTCGACTTTAAAAAGCAAAATATAAATGGTAAAATGAAATAACAAACATAAAAATGAATGCTTTTTTGAGAAATGTTTAAACATGGTTTTACATCTATCAAACAGCACGTGTAAAATGTTTGTCAGAGTTTTCAAAAGAACTTTTCTACAAGAAAAGAAAATATAGATCCATAAATTCACTTCTCCATTTCAATTTTAAAAAGAATATCATAAATGTTAAAACGAAACCTCAAACATAAAAATACATGCTTTTTAGAGAAATGTTTAATCATTGTTTCACATCTATGAATTTTCATGTTTAAATATTAAGACCACTTGTAAAAAGTTTAATGAAGTTGTATAATTTACTTTACATCAGAAAGCAAACCTTAGATAAAGAAATTCACATTTAAATTTCAATGTCAAAACATGTAAATAACTGCTAATATCAAGCTGCAAACATTGAAATAAATGTTTTTAGCAAAAGTTTAAACAGTTTTATCAGCTATGAAGTATATTGCAAATAGTTTAACAGCACATGTAAAATATTTGTCAGAGGTTTTAAAAGTACTTTTCTATAAGAAAAGAAAATATAGGTCCATAAATTCACTTCTGCATTTTAATTTTAAAAAGAATAAAAGAAATGTTAAAAAGAAAGTACAAACATAAAAAATACATGCTATTTTGAGAAATTTTAAACTGTGTTTGACATCTATGAATTTTTATGTATCAATATTAATAGCCTTTTTAAAATTTTAAGCAAAGTTTAAAAATATAGTTTAAAACCAGAAAACAAAATGTAGAGAAAGAAATACGTGCTTAAATTTCATTTTAAAAAAGTAAAATTAACTGCTAAAATGAATGTTAACACATTGAAATAAATGCATTTTAGGAAAAGATTAAACACAGTTTTCTCATCTGTGAACTTCCTTGTGAATATATAAACAGTACATGTAAAACGTTTGAGAGAGGTTGAAAAGTACTTTTCTACAAGCAAATAAAATGTAGATCTGGAAATTCACATCCAGATTTCAATTTTAAAAAGCTAAATATAAATGGTAAAATGAAATAACAAACATAAAAATAAATGCTTTTTTTTAGAAATGTTTAAACATGGTTTCACATCTATGAAACAGCACATGTAAAATGGTTGTCAGAGGATTTAAAAGTACTTTTCTACAAGAAAAAATATATAGATCCATAAATTCACTTCTGCATTTCAATTTTAAAAAGAATATCATAAATGTTAAAAGGAAACCTCAAACATAAAAATACATGCTTTTTTGAGAAATTAAGCAAAGTTTAAAAATATAGTTTAAAACCAGAAAACAAAATGTAGAGAAAGAAATACGTGCTTAAATTTCATTTTAAAAAACTAAATATAACTGCTCAAATGAATGTTCACACATTGAAATAAATGCATTTTATGAAAAGATTAAACATAGTTTTCTCATCAATGAACTTCCTTGTGAATATATAAACAGTATATGTAAAACGTTTGTGAGAGGTGGAAAAGTACTTTTCTACAATCAAATAAAATGTAGATCTGGAAATTTACATCCAGATTTCGACTTTAAAAAGCAAAATATAAATGGTAAAATGAAATAACAAACATAAAAATGAATGCTTTTTTGAGAAATGTTTAAACATGGTTTTACATCTATCAAACAGCACGTGTAAAATGTTTGTCAGAGTTTTCAAAAGAACTTTTCTACAAGAAAAGAAAATATAGATCCATAAATTCACTTCTCCATTTCAATTTTAAAAAGAATAGCATAAATGTTAAAACGAAACCTCAAACATAAAAATACATGCTTTTTAGAGAAATGTTTAATCATTGTTTCACATCTATGAATTTTCATGTTTAAATATTAAGACCACTTGTAAAAAGTTTAATGAAGTTGTATAATTTACTTTACAAGCAGAAAGCAAACCTTAGATAAAGAAATTCACATTTAAATTTCAATGTCAAAACATGTAAATAACTGCTAATATCAAGCTGCAAACATTGAAATAAATGTTTTTAGCAAAAGTTTAAACAGTTTTATCAGCTATGAAGTATATTGCAAATAGTTTAACAGCACATGTAAAATATTTGTCAGAGGTTTTAAAAGTACTTTTCTATAAGAAAAGAAAATATAGGTCCATAAATTCACTTCTGCATTTTAATTTTAAAAAGAATAAAAGAAATGTTAAAAAGAAAGTACAAACATAAAAAAATACATGCTATTTTGAGAAATTTTAAACTGTGTTTGACATCTATGAATTTTTATGTATCAATATTAATTAATAGCCTTTTTAAAATTTTAAGCAAAGTTTAAAAATATAGTTTAAAACCAGAAAACAAAATGTAGAGAAAGAAATACGTGCTTAAATTTCATTTTAAAAAAGTAAAATTAACTGCTAAAATGAATGTTAACACATTGAAATAAATGCATTTTAGGAAAAGATTAAACACAGTTTTCTCATCTGTGAACTTCCTTGTGAATATATAAACAGTACATGTAAAACGTTTGAGAGAGGTTGAAAAGTACTTTTCTACAAGCAAATAAAATGTAGATCTGGAAATTCACATCCAGATTTCAATTTTAAAAAGCTAAATATAAATGGTAAAATGAAATAACAAACATAAAAATAAATGCTTTTTTTTAGAAATGTTTAAACATGGTTTCACATCTATGAAACAGCACATGTAAAATGGTTGTCAGAGGATTTAAAAGTACTTTTCTACAAGAAAAAATATATAGATCCATAAATTCACTTCTGCATTTCAATTTTAAAAAGAATATCATAAATGTTAAAAGGAAACCTCAAACATAAAAATACATGCTTTTTTGAGAAATTAAGCAAAGTTTAAAAATATAGTTTAAAACCAGAAAACAAAATGTAGAGAAAGAAATACGTGCTTAAATTTCATTTTAAAAAACTAAATATAACTGCTCAAATGAATGTTCACACATTGAAATAAATGCATTTTATGAAAAGATTAAACATAGTTTTCTCATCAATGAACTTCCTTGTGAATATATAAACAGTATATGTAAAACGTTTGTGAGAGGTGGAAAAGTACTTTTCTACAATCAAATAAAATGTAGATCTGGAAATTTACATCCAGATTTCGACTTTAAAAAGCAAAATATAAATGGTAAAATGAAATAACAAACATAAAAATGAATGCTTTTTTGAGAAATGTTTAAACATGGTTTTACATCTATCAAACAGCACGTGTAAAATGTTTGTCAGAGTTTTCAAAAGAACTTTTCTACAAGAAAAGAAAATATAGATCCATAAATTCACTTCTCCATTTCAATTTTAAAAAGAATAGCATAAATGTTAAAACGAAACCTCAAACATAAAAATACATGCTTTTTAGAGAAATGTTTAATCATTGTTTCACATCTATGAATTTTCATGTTTAAATATTAAGACCACTTGTAAAAAGTTTAATGAAGTTGTATAATTTACTTTACAAGCAGAAAGCAAACCTTAGATAAAGAAATTCACATTTAAATTTCAATGTCAAAACATGTAAATAACTGCTAATATCAAGCTGCAAACATTGAAATAAATGTTTTTAGCAAAAGTTTAAACAGTTTTATCAGCTATGAAGTATATTGCAAATAGTTTAACAGCACATGTAAAATATTTGTCAGAGGTTTTAAAAGTACTTTTCTATAAGAAAAGAAAATATAGGTCCATAAATTCACTTCTGCATTTTAATTTTAAAAAGAATAAAAGAAATGTTAAAAAGAAAGTACAAACATAAAAAATACATGCTATTTTGAGAAATTTTAAACTGTGTTTGACATCTATGAATTTTTATGTATCAATATTAATAGCCTTTTTAAAATTTTAAGCAAAGTTTAAAAATATAGTTTAAAACCAGAAAACAAAATGTAGAGAAAGAAATACGTGCTTAAATTTAATTTTAAAAAACTAAATATAACTGCTCAAATGAATGTTCACACATTGAAATAAATGCATTTTATGAAAAGATTAAACATAGTTTTCTCATCAATGAACTTCCTTGTGAATATATAAACAGTATATGTAAAACGTTTGTGAGAGGTGGAAAAGTACTTTTCTACAATCAAATAAAATGTAAATCTGGAAATTTACATCCAGATTTCGACTTTAAAAAGCAAAATATAAATGGTAAAATGAAATAACAAACATAAAAATAAATGCTTTTTTGAGAAATGTTTAAACATGGTTTTACATCTATCAAACAGCACGTGTAAAATGTTTGTCAGAGTTTTCAAAAGAACTTTTCTTCAAGAAAAGAAAATATAGATCCATAAATTCACTTCTGCATTTCAAATTAAAAAAGAATATCATAAATATTGAAACGAAACCTCAAACATAAAAATACATGCTTTTTAGAGAAATGTTTAAACATTGTTTCACATCTATGAATTTTCATGTTTAAATATTAAGACCACTTGTAAAAAGTTTAAAGAAGTTGTATAATGTACTTTACAGGCAGTAAGCAAACCGTAGAAAAAAAAAATCGCCTTTAAATTTCAATGTGAAAACGTATAAATAACTGCTAATATCAAGCTGCAAACATTGAAATAAATGTTTTTAGCAAAAGTTTAAACAGTTTTCTCAGCTATGAAGTATATTGTAAATAGTTTCACAGCACATGTAAAATATTTGTCAGAGGTTTTAAAAGTACTTTTCTACAAGAAAAGAATATATAGCTCCATAAATGCACTTTTGCATTTCAATTTTAAAAAGAATAACAGAAATGTTAAAATGAAACTACAAACATAAAAATATATGCTTTTTTGAGAAATTAAGCAAAGTTTAAAAATATAGTTTAAAACCAGAAAACAAAATGTGGAGAAAGAAATACGTGCTTAAATTTCATTTTAAAAAAGTAAAAATAACTGCTGAAATGAACGTTCACACATTGAAATAAATGCATTTTGTGAAAAGATTAAACATAATTTTCTCATCACTGAACTTCCTTGTGAATATATAAACAGTACATGTAAAACGTTTGTGAGAGGTAGAAAAGTACTTTTCCACAAGCAAATAAAATGTTGATCTGGAAATTTACATCCAGATTTCAATTTTAAAAAGCAAAATATAAATGGTAAAATGAAATAACAAACATAAAAATGAATGCTTTTTTGAGAAATGTTTAAACATGGTTTTACATCTATCAAACAGCACGTGTAAAATGTTTGTCAGAGTTTTCAAAAGAACTTTTCTACAAGAAAAGAAAATATAGATCCATAAATTCACTTCTCCATTTCAATTTTAAAAAGAATAGCATAAATGTTAAAACGAAACCTCAAACATAAAAATACATGCTTTTTAGAGAAATGTTTAATCATTGTTTCACATCTATGAATTTTCATGTTTAAATATTAAGACCACTTGTAAAAAGTTTAATGAAGTTGTATAATTTACTTTACAAGCAGAAAGCAAACCTTAGATAAAGAAATTCACATTTAAATTTCAATGTCAAAACATGTAAATAACTGCTAATATCAAGCTGCAAACATTGAAATAAATGTTTTTAGCAAAAGTTTAAACAGTTTTATCAGCTATGAAGTATATTGCAAATAGTTTAACAGCACATGTAAAATATTTGTCAGAGGTTTTAAAAGTACTTTTCTATAAGAAAAGAAAATATAGGTCCATAAATTCACTTCTGCATTTTAATTTTAAAAAGAATAAAAGAAATGTTAAAAAGAATGTACAAACATAAAAAATACATGCTATTTTGAGAAATGTTAAACTGTGTTTGACATCTATGAATTTTTATGTATCAATATTCATAGCCTTTTTAAAATTTTAAGCAAAGTTTAAAAATATAGTTTAAAACCAGAAAACAAAATGTAGAGAAAGAAATACGTGCTTAAATTTCATTTTAAAAAAGTAAAATTAACTGCTAAAATGAATGTTAACACATTGAAATAAATGCATTTTAGGAAAAGATTAAACACAGTTTTCTCATCTGTGAACTTCCTTGTGAATATATAAACAGTACATGTAAAACGTTTGAGAGAGGTTGAAAAGTACTTTTCTACAAGCAAATAAAATGTAGATCTGGAAATTCACATCCAGATTTCAATTTTAAAAAGCTAAATATAAATGGTAAAATGAAATAACAAACATAAAAATAAATGATTTTTTTTAGAAATGTTTAAACATGGTTTCACATCTATGAAACAGCACATGTAAAATGGTTGTCAGAGGATTTAAAAGTACTTTTCTACAAGAAAAAATATATAGATCCATAAATTCACTTCTGCATTTCAATTTTAAAAAGAATATCATAAATGTTAAAAGGAAACCTCAAACATAAAAATACATGCTTTTTTGAGAAATTAAGCAAAGTTTAAAAATATAGTTTAAAACCAGAAAACAAAATGTAGAGAAAGAAATACGTGCTTAAATTTCATTTTAAAAAACTAAATATAACTGCTCAAATGAATGTTCACACATTGAAATAAATGCATTTTATGAAAAGATTAAACATAGTTTTCTCATCAATTAACTTCCTTGTGAATATATAAACAGTATATGTAAAACGTTTGTGAGAGGTGGAAAAGTACTTTTCTACAATCAAATAAAATGTAGATCTGGAAATTTACATCCAGATTTCGACTTTAAAAAGCAAAATATAAATGGTAAAATGAAATAACAAACATAAAAATGAATGCTTTTTTGAGAAATGTTTAAACATGGTTTTACATCTATCAAACAGCACGTGTAAAATGTTTGTCAGAGTTTTCAAAAGAACTTCTCTTCAAGAAAAGAAAATATAGATCCATAAATTCACTTCTCCATTTCAATTTTAAAAAGATAATCATAAATGTTAAAACGAAACCTCAAACATAAAAATACATGCTTTTTAGAGAAATGTTTAATCATTGTTTCACATCTATGAATTTTCATGTTTAAATATTAAGACCACTTGTAAAAAGTTTAAAGAAGTTGTATAATTTACTTTACAAGCAGAAAGCAAACCTTAGATAAAGAAATTCACATTTAAATTTCAATGTCAAAACATATAAATAACTGCTAATATCAAGCTGCAAACATTGAAATAAATGTTTTTAGCAAAAGTTTAAACAGTTTTATCAGCTATGAAGTATAATGTAAATAGTTTAACAGCACATGTAAAATATTTGTCAGAGGTTTATAAGTACTTTTCTATAAGAAAATAAAATATAGGTCCATAAATTCACTTCTGCATTTTAATTTTAAAAAGAATAACAGAAATGTTAAAAAGAAAGTACAAACATAAAAAATACATGATATTTTGAGAAATTTTAAACTGTGTTTGACATCTATGAATTTTTATGTTTCAGTGTTAATAGCCTTTTTAAAATTTTAAGCAAAGTTTAAAAATATAGTTTAAAACCAGAAAACAAAATGTATAGAAAGAAATACGTGCTTAAATTTCATTATAAAAAAGTAAAAATAACTGCAAAAATGAATGTTCACACATTGAAATAAATGCATTTTAGGAAAAGATTAAACACAGTTTTCTCATCTGTGAACTTCCTTGTTAATATATAAACAGTACATGTAAAACGTTTGAGAGAGGTTGAAAAGTACTTTTCTACAAGCAAATAAAATGTAGATCTGGAAATTCACATCCAGATTTCAATTTTAAAAAGCAAAATATAAATGGTAAAATGAAATAACAAACATAAAAATGAATGCTTTTTTTTAGAAATGTTTAAACATGGTTTCACATCTATGAAACAGCACATGTAAAATGTTTGTCAGAGGATTTAAAAGTACTTTTCTACAAGAAAAAATATATAGATCCATAAATTCACTTCTGCATTTCAATTTTAAAAAGAATATCATAAATGTTAAAATGAAACCTCAAACATAAAAATACATGCTTTTTTGAGAAATTAAGCAAAGTTTAAAAATATAGTTTAAAACCAGAAAACAAAATGTAGAGAAAGAAATACGTGCTTAAATTTAATTTTAAAAAACTAAATATAACTGCTCAAATGAATGTTCACACATTGAAATAAATGCATTTTATGAAAAGATTAAACATAGTTTTCTCATCAATGAACTTCCTTGTGAATATATAAATAGTATATGTAAAACGTTTGTGAGAGGTGGAAAAGTACTTTTCTACAATCAAATAAAATGTAAATCTGGAAATTTACATCCAGATTTCGACTTTAAAAAGCAAAATATAAATGGTAAAATGAAATAACAAACATAAAAATAAATGCTTTTTTGAGAAATGTTTAAACATGGTTTTACATCTATCAAACAGCACGTGTAAAATGTTTGTCAGAGTTTTCAAAAGAACTTTTCTTCAAGAAAAGAAAATATAGATCCATAAATTCACTTCTGCATTTCAAATTAAAAAAGAATATCATAAATGTTGAAACGAAACCTCAAACATAAAAATACATGCTTTTTAGAGAAATGTTTAAACATTGTTTCACATCTATGAATTTTCATGTTTAAATATTAAGACCACTTGTAAAAAGTTTAAAGAAGTTGTATAATGTACTTTACAGGCAGTAAGCAAACCGTAGAAAAAAAAAAATCGCCTTTAAATTTCAATGTGAAAACGTATAAATAACTGCTAATATCAAGCTGCAAACATTGAAATAAATGTTTTTAGCAAAAGTTTAAACAGTTTTCTCAGCTATGAAGTATATTGTAAATAGTTTCACAGCACATGTAAAATATTTGTCAGAGGTTTTAAAAGTACTTTTCTACAAGAAAATAATATATAGCTCCATAAATGCACTTTTGCATTTCAATTTTAAAAAGAATAACAGAAATGTTAAAATGAAACTAGATACATAAAAATATATGCTTTTTTGAGAAATTAAGCAAAGTTTAAAAATATAGTTTAAAACCAGAAAACAAAATGTAGAGAAAGAAATACGTGCTTAAATTTCATTTTAAAAAAGGAAAAATAACTGCTGAAATGAACGTTCACACATTGAAATAAATGCATTTTGTGAAAAGATTAAACATAATTTTCTCATCACTGAACTTCCTTGTGAATATATAAACAGTACATGTAAAACGTTTGTGAGAGGTAGAAAAGTACTTTTCCACAAGCAAATAAAATGTTGATCTGGAAATTTACATCCAGATTTCAATTTTAAAAAGCAAAATATAAATGGTAAAATGAAATAACAAACATAAAAATGAATGCTTTTTTGAGAAATGTTTAAACATGGTTTTACATCTATCAAACAGCACGTGTAAAATGTTTGTCAGAGTTTTCAAAAGAACTTTTCTACAAGAAAAGAAAATATAGATCCATAAATTCACTTCTCCATTTCAATTTTAAAAAGAATATCATAAATGTTAAAACGAAACCTCAAACATAAAAATACATGCTTTTTAGAGAAATGTTTAATCATTGTTTCACATCTATGAATTTTCATGTTTAAATATTAAGACCACTTGTAAAAAGTTTAATGAAGTTGTATAATTTACTTTACAAGCAGAAAGCAAACCTTAGATAAAGAAATTCACATTTAAATTTCAATGTCAAAACATGTAAATAACTGCTAATATCAAGCTGCAAACATTGAAATAAATGTTTTTAGCAAAAGTTTAAACAGTTTTATCAGCTATGAAGTATATTGCAAATAGTTTAACAGCACATGTAAAATATTTGTCAGAGGTTTTAAAAGTACTTTTCTATAAGAAAAGAAAATATAGGTCCATAAATTCACTTCTGCATTTTAATTTTAAAAAGAATAAAAGAAATGTTAAAAAGAAAGTACAAACATAAAAAATACATGCTATTTTGAGAAATTTTAAACTGTGTTTGACATCTATGAATTTTTATGTATCAATATTAATAGCCTTTTTAAAATTTTAAGCAAAGTTTAAAAATATAGTTTAAAACCAGAAAACAAAATGTAGAGAAAGAAATACGTGCTTAAATTTCATTTTAAAAAAGTAAAATTAACTGCTAAAATGAATGTTAACACATTGAAATAAATGCATTTTAGGAAAAGATTAAACACAGTTTTCTCATCTGTGAACTTCCTTGTGAATATATAAACAGTACATGTAAAACGTTTGAGAGAGGTTGAAAAGTACTTTTCTACAAGCAAATAAAATGTAGATCTGGAAATTCACATCCAGATTTCAATTTTAAAAAGCTAAATATAAATGGTAAAATGAAATAACAAACATAAAAATAAATGCTTTTTTTTAGAAATGTTTAAACATGGTTTCACATCTATGAAACAGCACATGTAAAATGGTTGTCAGAGGATTTAAAAGTACTTTTCTACAAGAAAAAATATATAGATCCATAAATTCACTTCTGCATTTCAATTTTAAAAAGAATATCATAAATGTTAAAAGGAAACCTCAAACATAAAAATACATGCTTTTTTGAGAAATTAAGCAAAGTTTAAAAATATAGTTTAAAACCAGAAAACAAAATGTAGAGAAAGAAATACGTGCTTAAATTTCATTTTAAAAAACTAAATATAACTGCTCAAATGAATGTTCACACATTGAAATAAATGCATTTTATGAAAAGATTAAACATAGTTTTCTCATCAATTAACTTCCTTGTGAATATATAAACAGTATATGTAAAACGTTTGTGAGAGGTGGAAAAGTACTTTTCTACAATCAAATAAAATGTAGATCTGGAAATTTACATCCAGATTTCGACTTTAAAAAGCAAAATATAAATGGTAAAATGAAATAACAAACATAAAAATGAATGCTTTTTTGAGAAATGTTTAAACATGGTTTTACATCTATCAAACAGCACGTGTAAAATGTTTGTCAGAGTTTTCAAAAGAACTTTTCTACAAGAAAAGAAAATATAGATCCATAAATTCACTTCTCCATTTCAATTTTAAAAAGAATATCATAAATGTTAAAACGAAACCTCAAACATAAAAATACATGCTTTTTAGAGAAATGTTTAATCATTGTTTCACATCTATGAATTTTCATGTTTAAATATTAAGACCACTTGTAAAAAGTTTAATGAAGTTGTATAATTTACTTTACATCAGAAAGCAAACCTTAGATAAAGAAATTCACATTTAAATTTCAATGTCAAAACATGTAAATAACTGCTAATATCAAGCTGCAAACATTGAAATAAATGTTTTTAGCAAAAGTTTAAACAGTTTTATCAGCTATGAAGTATATTGCAAATAGTTTAACAGCACATGTAAAATATTTGTCAGAGGTTTTAAAAGTACTTTTCTATAAGAAAAGAAAATATAGGTCCATAAATTCACTTCTGCATTTTAATTTTAAAAAGAATAAAAGAAATGTTAAAAAGAAAGTACAAACATAAAAAATACATGCTATTTTGAGAAATTTTAAACTGTGTTTGACATCTATGAATTTTTATGTATCAATATTAATAGCCTTTTTAAAATTTTAAGCAAAGTTTAAAAATATAGTTTAAAACCAGAAAACAAAATGTAGAGAAAGAAATACGTGCTTAAATTTCATTTTAAAAAAGTAAAATTAACTGCTAAAATGAATGTTAACACATTGAAATAAATGCATTTTAGGAAAAGATTAAACACAGTTTTCTCATCTGTGAACTTCCTTGTGAATATATAAACAGTACATGTAAAACGTTTGAGAGAGGTTGAAAAGTACTTTTCTACAAGCAAATAAAATGTAGATCTGGAAATTCACATCCAGATTTCAATTTTAAAAAGCTAAATATAAATGGTAAAATGAAATAACAAACATAAAAATAAATGCTTTTTTTTAGAAATGTTTAAACATGGTTTCACATCTATGAAACAGCACATGTAAAATGGTTGTCAGAGGATTTAAAAGTACTTTTCTACAAGAAAAAATATATAGATCCATAAATTCACTTCTGCATTTCAATTTTAAAAAGAATATCATAAATGTTAAAAGGAAACCTCAAACATAAAAATACATGCTTTTTTGAGAAATTAAGCAAAGTTTAAAAATATAGTTTAAAACCAGAAAACAAAATGTAGAGAAAGAAATACGTGCTTAAATTTCATTTTAAAAAACTAAATATAACTGCTCAAATGAATGTTCACACATTGAAATAAATGCATTTTATGAAAAGATTAAACATAGTTTTCTCATCAATGAACTTCCTTGTGAATATATAAACAGTATATGTAAAACGTTTGTGAGAGGTGGAAAAGTACTTTTCTACAATCAAATAAAATGTAGATCTGGAAATTTACATCCAGATTTCGACTTTAAAAAGCAAAATATAAATGGTAAAATGAAATAACAAACATAAAAATGAATGCTTTTTTGAGAAATGTTTAAACATGGTTTTACATCTATCAAACAGCACGTGTAAAATGTTTGTCAGAGTTTTCAAAAGAACTTTTCTACAAGAAAAGAAAATATAGATCCATAAATTCACTTCTCCATTTCAATTTTAAAAAGAATAGCATAAATGTTAAAACGAAACCTCAAACATAAAAATACATGCTTTTTAGAGAAATGTTTAATCATTGTTTCACATCTATGAATTTTCATGTTTAAATATTAAGACCACTTGTAAAAAGTTTAATGAAGTTGTATAATTTACTTTACAAGCAGAAAGCAAACCTTAGATAAAGAAATTCACATTTAAATTTCAATGTCAAAACATGTAAATAACTGCTAATATCAAGCTGCAAACATTGAAATAAATGTTTTTAGCAAAAGTTTAAACAGTTTTATCAGCTATGAAGTATATTGCAAATAGTTTAACAGCACATGTAAAATATTTGTCAGAGGTTTTAAAAGTACTTTTCTATAAGAAAAGAAAATATAGGTCCATAAATTCACTTCTGCATTTTAATTTTAAAAAGAATAAAAGAAATGTTAAAAAGAAAGTACAAACATAAAAAAATACATGCTATTTTGAGAAATTTTAAACTGTGTTTGACATCTATGAATTTTTATGTATCAATATTAATTAATAGCCTTTTTAAAATTTTAAGCAAAGTTTAAAAATATAGTTTAAAACCAGAAAACAAAATGTAGAGAAAGAAATACGTGCTTAAATTTCATTTTAAAAAAGTAAAATTAACTGCTAAAATGAATGTTAACACATTGAAATAAATGCATTTTAGGAAAAGATTAAACACAGTTTTCTCATCTGTGAACTTCCTTGTGAATATATAAACAGTACATGTAAAACGTTTGAGAGAGGTTGAAAAGTACTTTTCTACAAGCAAATAAAATGTAGATCTGGAAATTCACATCCAGATTTCAATTTTAAAAAGCTAAATATAAATGGTAAAATGAAATAACAAACATAAAAATAAATGCTTTTTTTTAGAAATGTTTAAACATGGTTTCACATCTATGAAACAGCACATGTAAAATGGTTGTCAGAGGATTTAAAAGTACTTTTCTACAAGAAAAAATATATAGATCCATAAATTCACTTCTGCATTTCAATTTTAAAAAGAATATCATAAATGTTAAAAGGAAACCTCAAACATAAAAATACATGCTTTTTTGAGAAATTAAGCAAAGTTTAAAAATATAGTTTAAAACCAGAAAACAAAATGTAGAGAAAGAAATACGTGCTTAAATTTCATTTTAAAAAACTAAATATAACTGCTCAAATGAATGTTCACACATTGAAATAAATGCATTTTATGAAAAGATTAAACATAGTTTTCTCATCAATGAACTTCCTTGTGAATATATAAACAGTATATGTAAAACGTTTGTGAGAGGTGGAAAAGTACTTTTCTACAATCAAATAAAATGTAGATCTGGAAATTTACATCCAGATTTCGACTTTAAAAAGCAAAATATAAATGGTAAAATGAAATAACAAACATAAAAATGAATGCTTTTTTGAGAAATGTTTAAACATGGTTTTACATCTATCAAACAGCACGTGTAAAATGTTTGTCAGAGTTTTCAAAAGAACTTTTCTACAAGAAAAGAAAATATAGATCCATAAATTCACTTCTCCATTTCAATTTTAAAAAGAATAGCATAAATGTTAAAACGAAACCTCAAACATAAAAATACATGCTTTTTAGAGAAATGTTTAATCATTGTTTCACATCTATGAATTTTCATGTTTAAATATTAAGACCACTTGTAAAAAGTTTAATGAAGTTGTATAATTTACTTTACAAGCAGAAAGCAAACCTTAGATAAAGAAATTCACATTTAAATTTCAATGTCAAAACATGTAAATAACTGCTAATATCAAGCTGCAAACATTGAAATAAATGTTTTTAGCAAAAGTTTAAACAGTTTTATCAGCTATGAAGTATATTGCAAATAGTTTAACAGCACATGTAAAATATTTGTCAGAGGTTTTAAAAGTACTTTTCTATAAGAAAAGAAAATATAGGTCCATAAATTCACTTCTGCATTTTAATTTTAAAAAGAATAAAAGAAATGTTAAAAAGAAAGTACAAACATAAAAAATACATGCTATTTTGAGAAATTTTAAACTGTGTTTGACATCTATGAATTTTTATGTATCAATATTAATAGCCTTTTTAAAATTTTAAGCAAAGTTTAAAAATATAGTTTAAAACCAGAAAACAAAATGTAGAGAAAGAAATACGTGCTTAAATTTAATTTTAAAAAACTAAATATAACTGCTCAAATGAATGTTCACACATTGAAATAAATGCATTTTATGAAAAGATTAAACATAGTTTTCTCATCAATGAACTTCCTTGTGAATATATAAACAGTATATGTAAAACGTTTGTGAGAGGTGGAAAAGTACTTTTCTACAATCAAATAAAATGTAAATCTGGAAATTTACATCCAGATTTCGACTTTAAAAAGCAAAATATAAATGGTAAAATGAAATAACAAACATAAAAATAAATGCTTTTTTGAGAAATGTTTAAACATGGTTTTACATCTATCAAACAGCACGTGTAAAATGTTTGTCAGAGTTTTCAAAAGAACTTTTCTTCAAGAAAAGAAAATATAGATCCATAAATTCACTTCTGCATTTCAAATTAAAAAAGAATATCATAAATATTGAAACGAAACCTCAAACATAAAAATACATGCTTTTTAGAGAAATGTTTAAACATTGTTTCACATCTATGAATTTTCATGTTTAAATATTAAGACCACTTGTAAAAAGTTTAAAGAAGTTGTATAATGTACTTTACAGGCAGTAAGCAAACCGTAGAAAAAAAAAATCGCCTTTAAATTTCAATGTGAAAACGTATAAATAACTGCTAATATCAAGCTGCAAACATTGAAATAAATGTTTTTAGCAAAAGTTTAAACAGTTTTCTCAGCTATGAAGTATATTGTAAATAGTTTCACAGCACATGTAAAATATTTGTCAGAGGTTTTAAAAGTACTTTTCTACAAGAAAAGAATATATAGCTCCATAAATGCACTTTTGCATTTCAATTTTAAAAAGAATAACAGAAATGTTAAAATGAAACTACAAACATAAAAATATATGCTTTTTTGAGAAATTAAGCAAAGTTTAAAAATATAGTTTAAAACCAGAAAACAAAATGTGGAGAAAGAAATACGTGCTTAAATTTCATTTTAAAAAAGTAAAAATAACTGCTGAAATGAACGTTCACACATTGAAATAAATGCATTTTGTGAAAAGATTAAACATAATTTTCTCATCACTGAACTTCCTTGTGAATATATAAACAGTACATGTAAAACGTTTGTGAGAGGTAGAAAAGTACTTTTCCACAAGCAAATAAAATGTTGATCTGGAAATTTACATCCAGATTTCAATTTTAAAAAGCAAAATATAAATGGTAAAATGAAATAACAAACATAAAAATGAATGCTTTTTTGAGAAATGTTTAAACATGGTTTTACATCTATCAAACAGCACGTGTAAAATGTTTGTCAGAGTTTTCAAAAGAACTTTTCTACAAGAAAAGAAAATATAGATCCATAAATTCACTTCTCCATTTCAATTTTAAAAAGAATAGCATAAATGTTAAAACGAAACCTCAAACATAAAAATACATGCTTTTTAGAGAAATGTTTAATCATTGTTTCACATCTATGAATTTTCATGTTTAAATATTAAGACCACTTGTAAAAAGTTTAATGAAGTTGTATAATTTACTTTACAAGCAGAAAGCAAACCTTAGATAAAGAAATTCACATTTAAATTTCAATGTCAAAACATGTAAATAACTGCTAATATCAAGCTGCAAACATTGAAATAAATGTTTTTAGCAAAAGTTTAAACAGTTTTATCAGCTATGAAGTATATTGCAAATAGTTTAACAGCACATGTAAAATATTTGTCAGAGGTTTTAAAAGTACTTTTCTATAAGAAAAGAAAATATAGGTCCATAAATTCACTTCTGCATTTTAATTTTAAAAAGAATAAAAGAAATGTTAAAAAGAATGTACAAACATAAAAAATACATGCTATTTTGAGAAATGTTAAACTGTGTTTGACATCTATGAATTTTTATGTATCAATATTCATAGCCTTTTTAAAATTTTAAGCAAAGTTTAAAAATATAGTTTAAAACCAGAAAACAAAATGTAGAGAAAGAAATACGTGCTTAAATTTCATTTTAAAAAAGTAAAATTAACTGCTAAAATGAATGTTAACACATTGAAATAAATGCATTTTAGGAAAAGATTAAACACAGTTTTCTCATCTGTGAACTTCCTTGTGAATATATAAACAGTACATGTAAAACGTTTGAGAGAGGTTGAAAAGTACTTTTCTACAAGCAAATAAAATGTAGATCTGGAAATTCACATCCAGATTTCAATTTTAAAAAGCTAAATATAAATGGTAAAATGAAATAACAAACATAAAAATAAATGATTTTTTTTAGAAATGTTTAAACATGGTTTCACATCTATGAAACAGCACATGTAAAATGGTTGTCAGAGGATTTAAAAGTACTTTTCTACAAGAAAAAATATATAGATCCATAAATTCACTTCTGCATTTCAATTTTAAAAAGAATATCATAAATTTTAAAAGGAAACCTCAAACATAAAAATACATGCTTTTTTGAGAAATTAAGCAAAGTTTAAAAATATAGTTTAAAACCAGAAAACAAAATGTAGAGAAAGAAATACGTGCTTAAATTTCATTTTAAAAAACTAAATATAACTGCTCAAATGAATGTTCACACATTGAAATAAATGCATTTTATGAAAAGATTAAACATAGTTTTCTCATCAATGAACTTCCTTGTGAATATATAAACAGTATACGTAAAACGTTTGTGAGAGGTGGAAAAGTACTTTTCTACAATCAAATAAAATGTAGATCTGGAAATTTACATCCAGATTTCGACTTTAAAAAGCAAAATATAAATGGTAGAATGAAATAACAAATATAAAAATAAATGCTTTTTTGAGAAATGTTTAAACATGGTTTTACATCTATCAAACAGCACGTGTAAAATGTTTGTCAGAGTTTTCAAAAGAACTTCTCTTCAAGAAAAGAAAATATAGATCCATAAATTCACTTCTCCATTTCAATTTTAAAAAGAAAATCATAAATGTTTAAACGAAACCTCAAACATAAAAATACATGCTTTTTAGAGAAATGTTTAATCATTGTTTCACATCTATGAATTTTCATGTTTAAATATTAAGACCACTTGTAAAAAGTTTAAAGAAGTTGTATAATTTACATTACAAGCAGAAAGCAAACCTTAGATAAAGAAATTCACATTTAAATTTCAATGTCAAAACATATAAATAACTGCTAATATCAAGCTGCAAACATTGAAATAAATGTTTTTAGCAAAAGTTTAAACAGTTTTATCAGCTATGAAGTATATTGTAAATAGTTTAACAGCACATGTAAAATATTTGTCAGAGGTTTATAAGTACTTTTCTATAAGAAAATAAAATATAGGTCCATAAATTCACTTCTGCATTTTAATTTTAAAAAGAATAACAGAAATGTTAAAAAGAAAGTACAAACATAAAAAATACATGCTATTTTGAGAAATTTTAAACTGTGTTTGACATCTATGAATTTTTATGTTTCAGTATTAATAGCCTTTTTAAAATTTTAAGCAAAGTTTAAAAATATAGTTTAAAACCAGAAAACAAAATGTATAGAAAGAAATACGTGCTTAAATTTCATTATAAAAAAGTAAAGATAACTGCTAAAATGAATGTTCACACATTGAAATAAATGCATTTTAGGAAAAGATTAAACACAGTTTTCTCATCTGTGAACTTCCTTGTTAATATATAAACAGTACATGTAAAACGTTTGAGAGAGGTTGAAAAGTACTTTTCTACAAGCAAATAAAATGTAGATCTGGAAATTCACATCCAGATTTCAATTTTAAAAAGCTAAATATAAATGGTAAAATGAAATAACAAACATAAAAATGAATGCTTTTTTTTTAGAAATGTTTAAACATGGTTTCACATCTATGAAACAGCACATGTAAAATGGTTGTCAGAGGATTTAAAAGTACTTTTCTACAAGAAAAAATATATAGATCCATAAATTCACTTCTGCATTTCAATTTTAAAAAGAATATCATAAATGTTAAAAGGAAACCTCAAACATAAAAATACATGCTTTTTTGAGAAATTAAGCAAAGTTTAAAAATATAGTTTAAAACCAGAAAACAAAATGTAGAGAAAGAAATACGTGCTTAAATTTCATTTTAAAAAACTAAATATAACTGCTCAAATGAATGTTCACACATTGAAATAAATGCATTTTATGAAAAGATTAAACATAGTTTTCTCATCAATGAACTTCCTTTTGAATATATAAACAGTATATGTAAAACGTTTGTGAGAGGTGGAAAAGTACTTTTCTACAATCAAATAAAATGTAGATCTGGAAATTTACATCCAGATTTCGACTTTAAAAAGCAAAATATAAATGGTAAAATGAAATAACAAACATAAAAATAAATGCTTTTTTGAGAAATGTTTAAACATGGTTTCACATCTATGAAACAGCACATGTAAAATGTTTGTCAGAGGTTTTAAATGTACTTTTCTATAAGAAAGCGAAAATATAGATCCATAAATTCACTTCTGCATTTCAAATTAAAAAAGAATATCATAAATGTTGAAACGAAACCTCAAACATAAAAATACATGCTTTTTAGAGAAATATTTAAACATTGTTTCACATCTATGAATTTTCATGTTTAAATATTAAGACCACTTGTAAAAAGTTTAAAGAAGTTGTATAATGTACTTTACAGGCAGTAAGCAAACCGTAGAAAAAAAAATCGCCTTTTAATTTCAATGTGAAAACGTATAAATAACTGCTAATATCAAGCTGCAAACATTGAAATAAATGTTTTTAGCAAAAGTTTAAACAGTTTTCTCAGCTATGAAGTATATTGTAAATAGTTTCACAGCACATGTAAAATATTTGTCAGAGGTTTTAAAAGTACTTTTCTACAAGAAAAGAATATATAGCTCCATAAATTCACTTCTGCATTTTAATTTTAAAAAGAATAACAGAAATGTTAAAAAGAAAGTACAAACATAAAAAATACATGTTATTTTGAGAAATTTTAAACTGTGTTTGACATCTATGAATTTTTATGTATCAATATTAATAGCCTTTTTAAAATTTTAAGCAAAGTTTAAAAATATAGTTTAAAACCAGAAAACAAAATGTAGAGAAAGAAATACGTGCTTAAATTTCATTTTAAAAAAGTAAAAATAACTGCTAAAATGAATGTTAACACATTGAAATAAATGCATTTTAGGAAAAGATTAAACACAGTTTTCTCATCTGTGAACTTCCTTGTGAATATATAAACAGTACATGTAAAACGTTTGAGAGAGGTTGAAAAGTACTTTTCTACAAGCAAATAAAATGTAGATCTGGAAATTCACATCCAGATTTCAATTTTAAAAAGCTAAATATAAATGGTAAAATGAAATAACAAACATAAAAATAAATGCTTTTTTTTAGAAATGTTTAAACATGGTTTCACATCTATGAAACAGCACATGTAAAATGGTTGTCAGAGGATTTAAAAGTACTTTTCTACAAGAAAAAATATATAGATCCATAAATTCACTTCTGCATTTCAATTTTAAAAAGAATATCATAAATGTTAAAAGGAAACCTCAAACATAAAAATACATGCTTTTTTGAGAAATTAAGCAAAGTTTAAAAATATAGTTTAAAACCAGAAAACAAAATGTAGAGAAAGAAATACGTGCTTAAATTTCATTTTAAAAAACTAAATATAACTGCTCAAATGAATGTTCACACATTGAAATAAATGCATTTTATGAAAAGATTAAACATAGTTTTCTCATCAATGAACTTCCTTGTGAATATATAAACAGCATATGTAAAACGTTTGTGAGAGGTGGAAAAGTACTTTTCTACAATCAAATAAAATGTAGATCTGGAAATTTACATCCAGATTTCGACTTTAAAAAGCAAAATATAAATGGTAAAATGAAATAACAAACATAAAAATAAATGCTTTTTTGAGAAATGTTTAAACATGGTTTTACATCTATCAAACAGCACGTGTAAAATGTTTGTCAGAGTTTTCAAAAGAACTTCTCTTCAAGAAAAGAAAATATAGATCCATAAATTCACTTCTCCATTTCAATTTTAAAAAGAAAATCATAAATGTTAAAACGAAACCTCAAACATAAAAATACATGCTTTTTAGAGAAATGTTTAATCATTGTTTCACATCTATGAATTTTCATGTTTAAATATTAAGACCACTTGTAAAAAGTTTAAAGAAGCTGTATAATTTACTTTACAAGCAGAAAGCAAACCTTAGATAAAGAAATTCACATTTAAATTTCAATGTCAAAACATATAAATAACTGCTAATATCAAGCTGCAAACATTGAAATAAATGTTTTTAGCAAAAGTTTAAACAGTTTTATCAGCTATGAAGTATATTGTAAATAGTTTAACAGCACATGTAAAATATTTGTCAGAGGTTTTAAAAGTACTTTTCTATAAGAAAAGAAAATATAGGTCCATAAATTCACTTCTGCATTTTAATTTTAAAAAGAATAACAGAAATGTTAAAAAGAAAGTACAAACATAAAAAATACATGTTATTTTGAGAAATTTTAAACTGCGTTTGACATCTGTGAATTTTTATGTTTCAGTATTAATAGTCTTTTTAAAATTTTAAGCAAAGTTTAAAAAATATAGTTTAAAACCAGAAAACAAAATGTATAGAAAGAAATACGTGCTTAAATTTCATTATAAAAAAGTAAAAATCACTGCTAAAATGAATGTTCACACATTGAAATAAATGCATTTTAGGAAAAGATTAAACACAGTTTTCTCATCTGTGAACTTCCTTGTTAATATATAAACAGTACATGTAAAACGTTTGTGAGAGGTGGAAAAGTACTTTTCTACAATCAAATAAAATGTAGATCTGGAAATTTACATCCAGATTTCGACTTTAAAAAGCAAAATATAAATGGTAAAATGAAATAACAAACATAAAAATAAATGCTTTTTTGAGAAATGTTTAAACATGGTTTCACATCTATGAAACAGCACATGTAAAATGTTTGTCAGAGGTTTTAAATGTACTTTTCTATAAGAAAGCGAAAATATAGATCCATAAATTCACTTCTGCATTTCAAATTAAAAAAGAATATCATAGATGTTGAAACGAAACCTCAAACATAAAAATACATGGTTTTTAGAGAAATGTTTAAACATTGTTGCACATCTATGAATTTTCATGTTTAAATATTAAGACCACTTGTAAAATGTTTAAAGAAGTTGTATAATGTACTTTACAGGCAGTAAGCAAACCGTAGAAAAAAAAATCGCCTTTAAATTTCAATGTGAAAACGTATAAATAACTGCTAATATCAAGCTGCAAACATTGAAATAAATGTTTTTAGCAAAAGTTTAAACAGTTTTCTCAGCTATGAAGTATATTGTAAATAGTTTCACAGCACATGTAAAATATTTGTCAGAGGTTTTAAAAGTACCTTTCTACAAGAAAAGAATATATAGCTCCATAAATGCACTTTTGCATTTCAATTTTAAAAAGAATAACAGAAATGTTAAAATGAAACTACAAACATAAAAATATATGCTTTTTTGAGAAATTAAGCAAAGTTTAAAAATATAGTTTAAAACCAGAAAACAAAATGTAGAGAAAGAAATACGTGCTTAAATTTCATTTTAAAAAAGTAAAAATAACTGCTGAAATGAACGTTCACACACTGAAATAAATGCATTTTGTGAAAAGATTAAACATAATTTTCTCATCACTGAACTTCCTTGTGAATATATAAACAGTACATGTAAAACGTTTGTGAGAGGTAGAAAAGTACTTTTCCACAAGCAAATAAAATGTTGATCTGGAAATTTACATCCAGATTTCAATTTTAAAAAGCAAAATATAAATGGTAAAATGAAATAACAAACATAAAAATGAATGCTTTTTTGAGAAATGTTTAAACATGGTTTTACATCTATCAAACAGCACGTGTAAAATGTTTGTCAGAGTTTTCAAAAGAACTTTTCTACAAGAAAAGAAAATATAGATCCATAAATTCACTTCTCCATTTCAATTTTAAAAAGAATATCATAAATGTTAAAACGAAACCTCAAACATAAAAATACATTCTTTTTAGAGAAATGTTTAATGATTGTTTCACATCTATGAATTTTCATGTTTAAATATTAAGACCACTTGTAAAAAGTTTAAAGAAGTTGTATAATTTACTTTACAAGCAGAAAGCAAACCTTAGATAAAGAAATTCACATTTAAATTTCAATGTCAAAACATGTAAATAACTGCTAATATCAAGCTGCAAACATTGAAATAAATGTTTTTAGCAAAAGTTTAAACAGTTTTATCAGCTATGAAGTATATTGCAAATAGTTTAACAGCACATGTAAAATATTTGTCAGAGGTTTTAAAAGTACTTTTCTATAAGAAAAGAAAATATAGGTCCATAAATTCACTTCTGCATTTTAATTTTAAAAAGAATAAAAGAAATGTTAAAAAGAAAGTACAAACATAAAAAATACATGCTATTTTGAGAAATTTTAAACTGTGTTTGACATCTATGAATTTTTATGTATCAATATTAATAGCCTTTTTAAAATTTTAAGCAAAGTTTAAAAATATAGTTTAAAACCAGAAAACAAAATGTAGAGAAAGAAATACGTGCTTAAATTTCATTTTAAAAAAGTAAAATTAACTGCTAAAATGAATGTTAACACATTGAAATAAATGCATTTTAGGAAAAGATTAAACACAGTTTTCTCATCTGTGAACTTCCTTGTGAATATATAAACAGTACATGTAAAACGTTTGAGAGAGGTTGAAAAGTACTTTTCTACAAGCAAATAAAATGTAGATCCATAAATTCACTTCTCCATTTCAATTTTAAAAAGAATATCATAAATGTTAAAACGAAACCTCAAACATAAAAATACATTCTTTTTAGAGAAATGTTTAATCATTGTTTCACATCTATGAATTTTCATGTTTAAATATTAAGACCACTTGTAAAAAGTTTAAAGAAGTTGTATAATTTACTTTACAAGCAGAAAGCAAACCTTAGATAAAGAAATTCACATTTAAATTTCAATGTCAAAACATGTAAATAACTGGTAATATCAAGCTGCAAACATTGAAATAAATGTTTTTAGCAAAAGTTTAAACAGTTTTATCAGCTATGAAGTATATTGTAAATAGTTTAACAGCACATGTAAAATATTTGTCAGAGGTTTATAAGTACTTTTCTATAAGAAAATAAAATATAGGTCCATAAATTCACTTCTGCATTTTAATTTTAAAAAGAATAACAGAAATGTTAAAAAGAAAGTACAAACATAAAAAATACATGCTATTTTGAGAAATTTTAAACTGTGTTTGACATCTATGAATTTTTATGTTTCAGTATTAATAGCCTTTTTAAAATTTTAAGCAAAGTTTAAAAATATAGTTTAAAACCAGAAAACAAAATGTATAGAAAGAAATACGTGCTTAAATTTCATTATAAAAAAGTAAAAATAACTGCTAAAATGAATGTTCACACATTGAAATAAATGCATTTTAGGAAAAGATTAAACACAGTTTTCTCATCTGTGAACTTCCTTGTTAATATATAAACAGTACATGTAAAACGTTTGAGAGAGGTTGAAAAGTACTTTTCTACAAGCAAATAAAATGTAGATCTGGAAATTCACATCCAGATTTCAATTTTAAAAAGCTAAATATAAATGGTAAAATGAAATAACAAACATAAAAATGAATGCTTTTCTTTAGAAATGTTTAAACATGGTTTCACATCTATGAAACAGCACATGTAAAATGTTTGTCAGAGGATTTAAAAGTACTTTTCTACAAGAAAATATATATAGATCCATAAATTCATTTCTGCATTTCAATTTTAAAAAGAATATCATAAATGTTAAAAGGAAACCTCAAACATAAAAATACATGCTTTTTTGAGAAATTAAGCAAAGTGTAAAAATATAGTTTAAAACCAGAAAACAAAATGTCGAGAAAGAAATACGTGCTTAAATTTCATTTTAAAAAACTAAATATAACTGCTCAAATGAATGTTCACACATTGAAATAAATGCATTTTATGAAAAGATTAAACATAGTTTTCTCATCAATGAACTTCCTTGTGAATATATAAACAGTATATGTAAAACGTTTGTGAGAGGTGGAAAAGTACTTTTCTACAATCAAATAAAATGTAGATCTGGAAATTTACATCCAGATTTCGACTTTAAAAAGCAAAATATAAATGGTAAAATGAAATAACAAACATAAAAATAAATGCTTTTTTGAGAAATGTTTAAACATGGTTTCACATCTATGAAACAGCACATGTAAAATGTTTGTCAGAGGTTTTAAATGTACTTTTCTATAAGAAAGCGAAAATATAGATCCATAAATTCACTTCTGCATTTCAAATTAAAAAAGAATATCATAAATGTTGAAACGAAACCTCAAACATAAAAATACATGCTTTTTAGAGAAATGTTTAAACTTTGTTTCACATCTATGAATTTTCATGTTTAAATATTAAGACCACTTGTAAAAAGTTTAAAGAAGTTGTATAATTTACTTTACAAGCAGAAAGCAAACCTTAGATAAAGAAATTCACATTTAAATTTCAATGTCAAAACATATAAATAACTGCTAATATCAAGCTGCAAACATTGAAATAAATGTTTTTAGCAAAAGTTTAAACAGTTTTATCAGCTATGAAGTATATTGTAAATAGTTTAACAGCACATGTAAAATATTTGTCAGAGGTTTATAAGTATTTTTCTATAAGAAAATAAAATATAGGTCCATAAATTCACTTCTTCATTTTAATTTTAAAAAGAATAACAGAAATGTTAAAAAGAAAGTACAAACATAAAAAATACATGCTATTTTGAGAAATTTTAAACTGTGTTTGACAACTATGAATTTTTATGTTTCAGTATTAATAGCCTTTTTAAAATTTTAAGCAAAGTTTAAAAATATAGTTTAAAACCAGAAAACAAAATGTAGAGAAAGAAATACGTGCTTAAATTTCATTTTAAAAAAGTAAAAATAACTGCTAAAATGAATGTTCACACATTGAAATAAATGCATTTTAGGAAAAGATTAAACACAGTTTTCTCATCTGTGAACTTCCTTGTGAATATATAAACAGTACATGTAAAACGTTTGAGAGAGGTTGAAAAGTACTTTTCTACAAGCAAATAAAATGTAGATCTGGAAATTCACATCCAGATTTCAATTTTAAAAAGCTAAATATAAATGGTAAAATGAAATAATAAACATAAAAATGAATTCTTTTTTTTAGAAATGTTTAAACATGGTTTCACATCTATGAAACAGCACATGTAAAATGGTTGTCAGAGGATTTAAAAGTACTTTTCTACAAGAAAAAATATATAGATCCATAAATTCACTTCTGCATTTCAATTTTAAAAAGAATACCATAAATGTTAAAATGAAACCACAAACATAAAAATACATGCTTTTTTGAGAAATTAATCAAAGTTTAAAAATATAGTTTAAAACCAGAAAACAAAATGTAGAGAAAGAAATACGTGCTTAAATTTCATTTTAAAAAACTAAATATAACTGCTCAAATGAATGTTCACACATTGAAATAAATGCATTTTATGAAAAGATTAAACATAGTTTTCTCATCAATGAACTTCCTTGTGAATATATAAACAGTATATGTAAAACGTTTGTGAGAGGTGGAAAAGTACTTTTCTACAATCAAATAAAATGTAGATCTGGAAATTTACATCTAGATTTCGACTTTAAAAAGCAAAATATTAATGGTAAAATGTAATAACAAACATAAAAATAAATGCTTTTTTGAGAAATGTTTAAACATGGTTTTACATCTATCAAACAGCACGTGTAAAATGTTTGTCAGAGTTTTCAAAAGAACTTTTCTACAAGAAAAGAAAATATAGATCCATAAATTCACTTCTCCATTTCAATTTTAAAAAGAATATCATAAATGTTAAAACAAAACCTCAAACATAAAAATACATTCTTTTTAGAGAAATGTTTAATCATTGTTTCACATCTATGAATTTTCATGTTTAAATATTAAGACCACTTGTAAAAAGTTTAAAGAAGTTGTATAATTTACTTTACAAGCAGAAAGCAAACCTTAGATAAAGAAATTCACATTTAAATTTCAATGTCAAAACATATAAATAACTGCTAATATCAAGCTGCAAACATTGAAATAAATGTTTTTAGCAAAAGTTTAAACAGTTTTATCTGCTATGAAGTATATTGCAAATAGTTTAACAGCACATGTAAAATATTTGTCAGAGGTTTTAAAAGTACTTTTCTATAAGAAAAGAAAATATAGGTCCATAAATTCACTTCTGCATTTTAAGTTTAAAAAGTATAACAGAAATGTTAAAAAGAAAGTACAAACATAAAAAAATACATGCTATTTTGAGAAATTTTAAACTGTGTTTGACATCTATGAATTTTTATGTATCAGTATTAATAGCCTTTTTAAAATTTTAAGCAAAGTTTAAAAATATAGTTTAAAACCAGAAAACAAAATGTAGAGAAAGAAATACGTGCTTAAATTTCATTTTAAAAAAGTAAAAATAACTGCTAAAATGAATGTTCACACATTGAAATAAATGTATTTTAGGAAAAGATTAAACACAGTTTTCTCATCTGTGAACTTCCTTGTGAATATATAAACAGTACATGTAAAACGTTTGAGAGAGGTTGAAAAGTACTTTTCTACAAGCAAATAAAATGTAGATCTGGAAATTCACATCCAGATTTCAATTTTAAAAAGCTAAATATAAATGGTAAAATGAAATAACAAACATAAAAATGAATGCTTTTTTTTTAGAAATGTTTAAACATGGTTTCACATCTATGAAACAGCACATGTAAAATGGTTGTCAGAGGATTTAAAAGTACTTTTCTACAAGAAAAAATATATAGATCCATAAATTCACTTCTGCATTTCAATTTTAAAAAGAATATCATAAATGTTAAAATGAAACCTCAAACATAAAAATACATGCTTTTTTGAGAAATTAAGCAAAGTTTAAAAATATAGTTTAAAACCAGAAAACAAAATGTAGAGAAAGAAATACGTGCTTAAATTTCATTTTAAAAAACTAAATATAACTGCTCAAATGAATGTTCACACATTGAAATAAATGCATTTTATGAAAAGATTAAACATAGTTTTCTCATCAATCAACTTCCTTGTGAATATATAAACAGTATATGTAAAACGTTTGTGAGAGGTGGAAAAGTACTTTTCTACAATCAAATAAAATGTAGATCTGGAAATTTACATCCAGATTTCGACTTTAAAAAGCAAAATATAAATGGTAAAATGAAATAACAAACATAAAAATAAATGCTTTTTTGAGAAATGTTTAAACATGGTTTTACATCTATCAAACAGCACGTGTAAAATGTTTGTCAGAGTTTTCAAAAGAACTTTTCTTCAAGAAAAGAAAATATAGATCCATAAATTCACTTCTCCATTTCAATTTTAAAAAGAAAATCATAAATGTTAAAACGAAACCTCAAACATAAAAATACATGCTTTTTAGAGAAATGTTTAATCATTGTTTCACATCTATGAATTTTCATGTTTAAATATTAAGACCACTTGTAAAAAGTTTAAAGAAGTTGTATAATGTACTTTACAGGCAATAAGCAAACCGTAGAAAAAAAAATCGCCTTTAAATTTCAATGTCAAAACGTATAAATAACTGCTAATATCAAGCTGCAAACATTGAAATAAATGTTTTTAGCAAAAGTTTAAACAGTTTTCTCAGCTATGAAGTATATTGTAAATAATTTCACAGCACATGTAAAATATTTGTCAGAGGTTTTAAAAGTACTTTTCTACAAGAAAAGAATATATAGCTCCATAAATGCACCTTTGCATTTCAATTTTAAAAAGAATAACAGAAATGTTAAAATGAAACTACAAACATAAAAATATATGCTTTTTTGAGAAATTAAGCAAAGTTTAAAAATATAGTTTAAAACCAGAAAACAAAATGTAGAGATAGAAATACGTGCTTAAATTTCATTTTAAAAAAGTAAAAATAACTGCTGAAATGAACGTTCACACATTGAAATAAATGCATTTTGTGAAAAGATTAAACATAGTTTTCTCATCACTGAACTTCCTTGTTAATATATAAACAGTACATGTAAAACGTTTGTGAGAGGTAGAAAAGTACTTTTCCACAAGCAAATAAAATGTTGATCTGGAAATTTACATCCAGATTTCAATTTTAAAAAGCAAAATATAAATGGTAAAATGAAATAACAAACATAAAAATGAATGCTTTTTTGAGAAATGTTTAAACATGGTTTTACATCTATCAAACAGCACGTGTAAAATGTTTGTCAGAGTTTTCAAAAGAACTTTTCTACAAGAAAAGAAAATATAGATCCATAAATTCACTTCTCCATTTCAATTTTAAAAAGAATATCATAAATGTTAAAACGAAACCTCAAACATAAAAATACATGCTTTTTAGAGAAATGTTTAATCATTGTTTCACATCTATGAATTTTCATGTTTAAATATTAAGACCACTTGTAAAAAGTTTAATGAAGTTGTATAATTTACTTTACAAGCAGAAAGCAAACCTTAGATAAAGAAATTCACATTTAAATTTCAATGTCAAAACATGTAAATAACTGCTAATATCAAGCTGCAAACATTGAAATAAATGTTTTTAGCAAAAGTTTAAACAGTTTTATCAGCTATGAAGTATATTGCAAATAGTTTAACAGCACATGTAAAATATTTGTCAGAGGTTTTAAAAGTACTTTTCTATAAGAAAAGAAAATATAGGTCCATAAATTCACTTCTGCATTTTAATTTTAAAAAGAATAAAAGAAATGTTAAAAAGAAAGTACAAACATAAAAAATACATGCTATTTTGAGAAATTTTAAACTGTGTTTGACATCTATGAATTTTTATGTATCAATATTAATAGCCTTTTTAAAATTTTAAGCAAAGTTTAAAAATATAGTTTAAAACCAGAAAACAAAATGTAGAGAAAGAAATACGTGCTTAAATTTCATTTTAAAAAAGTAAAATTAACTGCTAAAATGAATGTTAACACATTGAAATAAATGCATTTTAGGAAAAGATTAAACACAGTTTTCTCATCTGTGAACTTCCTTGTGAATATATAAACAGTACATGTAAAACGTTTGAGAGAGGTTGAAAAGTACTTTTCTACAAGCAAATAAAATGTAGATCCATAAATTCACTTCTCCATTTCAATTTTAAAAAGAATATCATAAATGTTAAAACGAAACCTCAAACATAAAAATACATTCATTTTAGAGAAATGTTTAATCATTGTTTCACATCTATGAATTTTCATGTTTAAATATTAAGACCACTTGTAAAAAGTTTAAAGAAGTTGTATAATTTACTTTACAAGCAGAAAGCAAACCTTAGATAAAGAAATTAACATTTAAATTTCAATGTCAAAACATGTAAATAACTGGTAATATCAAGCTGCAAACATTGAAATAAATGTTTTTAGCAAAAGTTTAAACAGTTTTATCAGCTATGAAGTATATTGTAAATAGTTTAACAGCACATGTAATATATTTGTCAGAGGTTTATAAGTACTTTTCTATAAGAAAATAAAATATAGGTCCATAAATTCACTTCTGCATTTTAATTTTAAAAAGAATAACAGAAATGTTAAAAAGAAAGTACAAACATAAAAAATACATGCTATTTTGAGAAATTTTAAACTGTGTTTGACATCTATGAATTTTTATGTTTCAGTATTAATAGCCTTTTTAAAATTTTAAGCAAAGTTTAAAAATATAGTTTAAAACCAGAAAACAAAATGTATAGAAAGAAATACGTGCTTAAATTTCATTATAAAAAAGTAAAAATAACTGCTAAAATGAATGTTCACACATTGAAATAAATACATTTTAGGAAAAGATTAAACACAGTTTTCTCATCTGTGAACATCCTTGTTAATATATAAACAGTACATGTAAAACGTTTGAGAGAGGTTGAAAAGTACTTTTCTACAAGCAAATAAAATGTAGATCTGGAAATTCACATCCAGATTTCAATTTTAAAAAGCTAAATATAAATGGTAAAATGAAATAACAAACATAAAAATGAATGCTTTTCTTTAGAAATGTTTAAACATGGTTTCACATCTATGAAACAGCACATGTAAAATGTTTGTCAGAGGATTTAAAAGTACTTTTCTACAAGAAAAAATATATAGATCCATAAATTCATTTCTGCATTTCAATTTTAAAAAGAATATCATAAATGTTAAAAGGAAACCTCAAACATAAAAATACACGCTTTTTTGAGAAATTAAGCAAAGTGTAAAAATATAGTTTAAAACCAGAAAACAAAATGTCGAGAAAGAAATACGTGCTTAAATTTCATTATAAAAAACTAAATATAACTGCTCAAATGAATGTTCACACATTGAAATAAATGCATTTTATGAAAAGATTAAACATAGTTTTCTCATCAATGAACTTCCTTGTGAATATATAAACAGTATATGTAAAACGTTTGTGAGAGGTGGAAAAGTACTTTTCTACAATCAAATAAAATGTAGATCTGGAAATTTACATCCAGATTTCGACTTTAAAAAGCAAAATATAAATGGTAAAATGAAATAACAAACATAAAAATAAATGCTTTTTTGAGAAATGTTTAAACATGGTTTCACATCTATGAAACAGCACATGTAAAATGTTTGTCAGAGGTTTTAAATGTACTTTTCTATAAGAAAGCGAAAATATAGATCCATAAATTCACTTCTGCATTTCAAATTAAAAAAGAATATCATAAATGTTGAAACGAAACCTCAAACATAAAAATACATGCTTTTTAGAGAAATGTTTAAACATTGTTTCACATCTATGAATTTTCATGTTTAAATATTAAGACCACTTGTAAAAAGTTTAAAGAAGTTGTATAATGTACTTTACAGGCAGTAAGCAAACCGTAGAAAAAAAAATCGCCTTTAAATTTCAATGTGAAAACGTATAAATAACTGCTAATATCAAGCTGCAAACATTGAAATAAATGTTTTTAGCAAAAGTTTAAACAGTTTTCTCAGCTATGAAGTATATTGTAAATAGTTTCACAGCACATGTAAAATATTTGTCAGAGGTTTTAAAAGTACTTTTCTACAAGAAAAGAATATATAGCTCCATAAATGCACTTTTGCATTTCAATTTTAAAAAGAATAACAGAAATGTTAAAATGAAACTAGATACATAAAAATATATGCTTTTTTGAGAAATTAAGCAAAGTTTAAAAATATAGTTTAAAACCAGAAAACAAAATGTAGAGAAAGAAATACGTGCTTAAATTTCATTTTAAAAAAGTAAAAATAACTGCTGAAATGAACGTTCACACATTGAAATAAATGCATTTTGTGAAAAGATTAAACATAATTTTCTCATCAATGAACTTCCTTGTGAATATATAAACAGTACATGTAAAACGTTTGTGAGAGGTATAAAAGTACTTTTCCACAAGCAAATAAAATGTTGATCTGGAAATTTACATCCAGATTTCAATTTTAAAAAGCAAAATATAAATGGTAAAATGAAATAACAAACATAAAAATGAATGCTTTTTTGAGAAATGTTTAAACATGGTTTTACATCTATCAAACACCACGTGTAAAATGTTTGTCAGAGTTTTCAAAAGAACTTTTCTACAAGAAAAGAAAATATAGATCCATAAATTCACTTCTCCATTTCAATTTTAAAAAGAATATCATAAATGTTAAAACGAAACCTCAAACATAAAAATACATGCTTTTTAGAGAAATGTTTAATCATTGTTTCACATCTATGAATTTTCATGTTTAAATATTAAGACCACTTGTAAAAAGTTTAAAGAAGTTGTATAATTTACTTTACAAGCAGAAAGCAAACCTTAGATAAAGAAATTCACATTTAAATTTCAATGTCAAAACATATAAATAACTGCTAATATCAAGCTGCAAACATTGAAATAAATGTTTTTAGCAAAAGTTTAAACAGTTTTATCAGCTATGAAGTATATTGTAAATAGTTTAACAGCACATGTAAAATATTTGTCAGAGGTTTATAAGTATTTTTCTATAAGAAAATAAAATATAGGTCCATAAATTCACTTCTTCATTTTAATTTTAAAAAGAATAACAGAAATGTTAAAAAGAAAGTACAAACATAAAAAATACATGCTATTTTGAGAAATTTTAAACTGTGTTTGACAACTATGAATTTTTATGTTTCAGTATTAATAGCCTTTTTAAAATTTTAAGCAAAGTTTAAAAATATAGTTTAAAACCAGAAAACAAAATGTAGAGAAAGAAATACGTGCTTAAATTTCATTTTAAAAAAGTAAAAATGACTGCTAAAATGAATGTTCACACATTGAAATAAATGCATTTTAGGAAAAGATTAAACACAGTTTTCTCATCTGTGAACTTCCTTGTGAATATATAAACAGTACATGTAAAACGTTTGAGAGAGGTTGAAAAGTACTTTTCTACAAGCAAATAAAATGTAGATCTGGAAATTCACATCCAGATTTCAATTTTAAAAAGCTAAATATAAATGGTAAAATGAAATAACAAACATAAAAATGAATTCTTTTTTTTAGAAATGTTTAAACATGGTTTCACATCTATGAAACAGCACATGTAAAATGGTTGTCAGAGGATTTAAAAGTACTTTTCTACAAGAAAAAATATATAGATCCATAAATTCACTTCTGCATTTCAATTTTAAAAAGAATATCATAAATGTTAAAATGAAACCACAAACATAAAAATACATGCTTTTTTGAGAAATTAATCAAAGTTTAAAAATATAGTTTAAAACCAGAAAACAAAATGTAGAGAAAGAAATACGTGCTTAAATTTCATTTTAAAAAACTAAATATAACTGCTCAAATGAATGTTCACACATTGAAATAAATGCATTTTATGAAAAGATTAAACATAGTTTTCTCATCAATGAACTTCCTTGTGAATATATAAACAGTATATGTAAAACGTTTGTGAGAGGTGGAAAAGTACTTTTCTACAATCAAATAAAATGTAGATCTGGAAATTTACATCTAGATTTCGACTTTAAAAAGCAAAATATAAATGGTAAAATGTAATAACAAACATAAAAATAAATGCTTTTTTGAGAAATGTTTAAACATGGTTTTACATCTATCAAACAGCACGTGTAAAATGTTTGTCAGAGTTTTCAAAAGAACTTTTCTTCAAGAAAAGAAAATATAGATCCATAAATTCACTTCTCCATTTCAATTTTAAAAAGAAAATCATAAATGTTAAAACGAAACCTCAAACATAAAAATACATGCTTTTTAGAGAAATGCTTAATCATTGTTTCACATCTATGAATTTTCATGTTTAATTATTAAGACCACTTGTAAAAAGTTTAAAGAAGTTGTATAATTTACTTTACAAGCAGAAAGCAAACCTTAGATAAAGAAATTCACATTTAAATTTCAATGTCAAAACATATAAATAACTGCTAATATCAAGCTGCAAACATTGAAATAAATGTTTTTAGCAAAAGTTTAAACAGTTTTCTCAGCTATGAAGTATATTGTAAATAGTTTCACAGCACATGTAAAATATTTGTCAGAGGTTTTAAAAGTACTTTTCTACAAGAAAAGAAAATATAGGTCCATAAATTCACTTCTGCATTTTAATTTTAAAAAGAATAACAGAAATGTTAAAAAGAAAGTACAAACATAAAAAATACATGCTATTTTGAGAAATTTTAAACTGTGTTTGACATCTATGAATTTTTATGTATCAATATTAATAGCCTTTTTAAAATTTTAAGCAAAGTTTAAAAATATAGTTTAAAACCAGAAAACAAAATGTAGAGAAAGAAATACGTGCTTAAATTTCGTTTTAAAAAAGTAAAAATAACTGCTGAAATGAACGTTCACACATTGAAATAAATGCATTTTGTGTAAAGATTAAACATAATTTTCTCATCACTGAACTTCCTTGTGAATATATAAACAGTACATGTAAAACGTTTGTGAGAGGTAGAAAAGTACTTTTCCACAAGCAAATAAAATGTTGATCTGGAAATTTACATCCAGATTTCAATTTTAAAAAGCAAAATTTAAATGGTAAAATGAAATAACAAACATAAAAATGAATGCTTTTTTGAGAAATGTTTAAACATGGTTTTACATCTATCAAACAGCAAATGTAAAATGGTTGTCAGAGGATTTAAAAGTACTTTTCTACAAGAAAAAATATATAGATCCATAAATTCACTTCTGCATTTCAATTTTAAAAAGAATATCATAAATGTTAAAAGGAAACCTCAAACATAAAAAATACATGCTTTTTTGAGAAATGAAGCAAAGTTTAAAAATATAGTTTAAAACCAGAAAACAAAATGTAGAGAAAGAAATACGTGCTTAAATTTCATTTTAAAAAACTAAATATAACTGCTCAAATGAATGTTCACACATTGAAATAAATGCATTTTATGAAAAGATTAAACATAGTTTTCTCATCAATGAACTTCCTTGTGAATATATAAACAGTATATGTAAAACGTTTGTGAGAGGTGGAAAAGTACTTTTCTACAATCAAATAAAATGTAGATCTGGAAATTTACATCTAGATTTCGACTTTAAAAAGCAAAATATAAATGGTAAAATGAAATAACAAACATAAAAATAAATGCTTTTTTGAGAAATGTTTAAACATGGTTTTACATCTATCAAACAGCACGTGTAAAATGTTTGTCAGAGTTTTCAAAAGAACTTTTCTTCAAGAAAAGAAAATATAGATCCATAAATTCACTTCTCCATTTCAATTTTAAAAAGAAAATCATAAATGTTAAAACGAAACCTCAAACATAAAAATACATGCTTTTTAGTGAAATGTTTAATCATTGTTTCACATCTATGAATTTTCATGTTTAATTATTAAGACCACTTGTAAAAAGTTTAAAGAAGTTGTATAATTTACTTTACAAGCAGAAAGCAAACCTTAGATAAAGAAATTCACATTTAAATTTCAATGTCAAAACATATAAATAACTGCTAATATCAAGCTGCAAACATTGAAATAAATGTTTTTAGCAAAAGTTTAAACAGTTTTCTCAGCTATGAAGTATATTGTAAATAGTTTCACAGCACATGTAAAATATTTGTCAGAGGTTTTAAAAGTACTTTTCTACAAGAAAAGAAAATATAGGTCCATAAATTCACTTCTGCATTTTAATTTTAAAAAGAATAACAGAAATGTTAAAAAGAAAGTACAAACATAAAAAATACATGCTATTTTGAGAAATTTTAAACTGTGTTTGACATCTATGAATTTTTATGTATCAATATTAATAGCCTTTTTAAAATTTTAAGCAAAGTTTAAAAATATAGTTTAAAACCAGAAAACAAAATGTAGAGAAAGAAATACGTGCTTAAATTTCATTTTAAAAAAGTAAAAATAACTGCTGAAATGAACGTTCACACATTGAAATAAATGCATTTTGTGAAAAGATTAAACATAATTTTCTCATCACTGAACTTCCTTGTGAATATATAAACAGTACATGTAAAACGTTTGTGAGAGGTAGAAAAGTACTTTTCCACAAGCAAATAAAATGTTGATCTGGAAATTTACATCCAGATTTCAATTTTAAAAAGCAAAATTTAAATGGTAAAATGAAATAACAAACATAAAAATGAATGCTTTTTTGAGAAATGTTTAAACATGGTTTTACATCTATCAAACAGCACATGTAAAATGGTTGTCAGAGGATTTAAAAGTACTTTTCTACAAGAAAAAATATATAGATACATAAATTCATTTCTGCATTTCAATTTTAAAAAGAATATCATAAATGTTAAAAGGAAACCTCAAACATAAAAATACATGCTTTTTTGAGAAATTAAGCAAAGTTTAAAAATATAGTTTAAAACCAGAAAACAAAATGTTGAGAAAGAAATACGTGCTTAAATTTCATTTTAAACAACTAAATATAACTGCTCAAATGAATGTTCACACATTGAAATAAATGCATTTTATGAAAAGATTAAACATAGTTTTCTCATCAATGAACTTCCTTGTGAATATATAAACAGTATATGTAAAACGTTTGTGAGAGGTGGAAAAGTACTTTTCTAGAATCAAATAAAATGTGGATCTGGAAATTTACATCTAGATTTCGACTTTAAAAAGCAAAATATAAATGGTAAAATGAAATAGCAAACATAAAAATAAATGCTTTTTTGAGAAATGTTTAAACATGGTTTTACATCTATCAAACAGCACGTGTAAAATGTTTGTCAGAGTTTTCAAAAGAACTTCTCTTCAAGAAAAGAAAATATAGATCCATAAATTCACTTCTCCATTTCAATTTTAAAAAGAAAATCATAAATGTTAAAACGAAACCTCAAACATAAAAATACATGCTTTTTAGAGAAATGTTTAATCATTGTTTCACATCTATGAATTTTCATGTTTAAATATTAAGACCACTTGTAAAAAGTTTAAAGAAGTTGTATAATTTACTTTACAAGCAGAAAGCAAACCTTAGATAAAGAAATTCACATTTAAATTTCAATGTCAAAACATGTAAATAACTGGTAATAGCAAGCTGCAAACATTGAAATAAATGTTTTAAGCAAAAATTTAAACAGTTTTATCAGCTATGAAGTATATTGTAAATAGTTTAACAGCACATGTAAAATATTTGTCAGAGGTTTATAAGTACTTTTCTATAAGAAAATAAAATATAGGTCCATAAATTCACTTCTGCATTTTAATTTTAAAAAGAATAACAGAAATGTTAAAAAGAAAGTACAAACATAAAAAATACATGCTATTTTGAGAAATTTTAAACTGTGTTTGAAATCTATGAATTTTTATGTTTCAGTATTAATAGCCTTTTTAAAATTTTAAGCAACGTTTAAAAATATAGTTTAAAACCAGAAAACAAAATGTATAGAAAGAAATACGTGCTTAAATTTCATTATAAAAAAGTAAAAATAACTGCTAAAATGAATGTTCACACATTGAAATAAATGCATTTTAGGAAAAGATTAAACACAGTTTTCTCATCTGTGAACTTCCTTGTTAATATATAAACAGTACATGTAAAACGTTTGAGAGAGGTTGAAAAGTACTTTTCTACAAGCAAATAAAATGTAGATCTGGAAATTTACATCCAGATTTCGACTTTAAAAAGCTAAATATAAATGGTAAAATGAAATAACAAACATAAAAATAAATGCTTTTTTGAGAAATGTTTAAACATGGTTTCACATCTATGAAACAGCACATGTAAAATGTTTGTCAGAGGTTTTAAATGTACTTTTCTATAAGAAAGCGAAAATATAGATGCATAAATTCACTTCTGCATTTCAAATTAAAAAAGAATATCATAAATGTTGAAACGAAACCTCAAACATAAATATACATGCTTTTTAGAGAAATGTTTAAACATTGTTTCACATCTATGAATTTTCATGTTTAAATATTAAGACCACTTGTAAAAAGTTTAAAGAAGTTGTATAATGTACTTTACAGGCAGTAAGCAAACCGTAGAAAAAAAAAATCGCCTTTAAATTTCAATGTGAAAACGTATAAATAACTGCTAATATCAAGCTGCAAACATTGAAATAAATGTTTTTAGCAAAAGTTTAAACAGTTTTCTCAGCTATGAAGTATATTGTAAATAGTTTCACAGCACATGTAAAATATTTGTCAGAGGTTTTAAAAGTACTTTTCTACAAGAAAAGAATATATAGCTCCATAAATGCACTTTTGCATTTCAATTTTAAAAAGAATAACAGAAATGTTAAAATGAAACTACAAACATAAAAATATATGCTTTTTTGAGAAATTAAGCAAAGTTTAAAAATATAGTTTAAAACCAGAAAACAAAATGTAGAGAAAGAAATACGTGCTTAAATTTCATTTTAAAAAAGTAAAAATAACTGCTAAAATGAATGTTCACACATTGAAATAAATGCATTTTAGGAAAAGATTAAACACAGTTTTCTCATCTGTGAACTTCCTTGTGAATATATAAACAGTACATGTAAAACGTTTGAGAGAGGTTGAAAAGTACTTTTCTACAAGCAAATAAAATGTAGATCTGGAAATTCACATCCAGATTTCAATTCTAAAAAGCTAAATATAAATGGTAAAATGAAATAACAAACATAAAAATGAATTCTTTTTTTTAGAAATGTTTAAACATGGTTTCACATCTATGAAACAGCACATGTAAAATGGTTGTCAGAGGATTTAAAAGTACTTTTCTACAAGAAAAAAATATATAGATCCATAAATTCACTTCTGCATTTCAATTTTAAAAAGAATATCATAAATGTTAAAATGAAACCACAAACATAAAAATACATGCTTTTTTGAGAAATTAATCAAAGTTTAAAAATATAGTTTAAAACCAGAAAACAAAATGTAGAGAAAGAAATACGTGCTTAAATTTCATTTTAAAAAACTAAATATAACTGCTCAAATGAATGTTCACACATTGAAATAAATGCATTTTATGAAAAGATTAAACATAGTTTTCTCATCAATGAACTTCCTTGTGAATATATAAACAGTATATGTAAAACGTTTGTGAGAGGTGGAAAAGTACTTTTCTACAATCAAATAAAATGTAGATCTGGAAATTTACATCTAGATTTCGACTTTAAAAAGCAAAATATAAATGGTAAAATGAAATAACAAACATAAAAATAAATGCTTTTTTGAGAAATGTTTAAACATGGTTTTACATCTATCAAACAGCACGTGTAAAATGTTTGTCAGAGTTTTCAAAAGAACTTTTCTTCAAGAAAAGAAAATATAGATCCATAAATTCACTTCTCCATTTCAATTTTAAAAAGAAAATCATAAATGTTAAAACGAAACCTCAAACATAAAAATACATGCTTTTTAGAGAAATGTTTAATCATTGTTTCACATCTATGAATTTTCATGTTTAATTATTAAGACCACTTGTAAAAAGTTTAAAGAAGTTGTATAATTTACTTTACAAGCAGAAAGCAAACCTTAGATAAAGAAATTCACATTTAAATTTCAATGTCAAAACATATAAATAACTGCTAATATCAAGCTGCAAACATTGAAATAAATGTATTTAGCAAAAGTTTAAACAGTTTTCTCAGCTATGAAGTATATTGTAAATAGTTTCACAGCACATGTAAAATATTTGTCAGAGGTTTTAAAAGTACTTTTCTACAAGAAAAGAAAATATAGGTCCATAAATTCACTTCTGCATTTTAATTTTAAAAAGAATAACAGAAATGTTAAAAAGAAAGTACAAACATAAAAAATACATGCTATTTTGAGAAATTTTAAACTGTGTTTGACATCTATGAATTTTTATGTATCAATATTAATAGCCTTTTTAAAATTTTAAGCAAAGTTTAAAAATATAGTTTAAAACCAGAAAACAAAATGTAGAGGAAGAAATACGTGCTTAAATTTCATTTTAAAAAAGTAAAAATAACTGCTGAAATGAACGTTCACACTTTGAAATAAATGCATTTTTTGAAAAGATTAAACATAATTTTCTCATCACTGAACTTCCTTGTCAATATATAAACAGTACATGTAAAACGTTTGTGAGAGGTAGAAAAGTACTTTTCCACAAGCAAATAAAATGTTGATCTGGAAATTTACATCCAGATTTCAATTTTAAAAAGCAAAATATAAATGGTAAAATGAAATAACAAACATAAAAATGAATGCTTTTTTGAGAAATGTTTAAACATGGTTTTACATCTATCAAACAGCACGTGTAAAATGTTTGTCAGAGTTTTCAAAAGAACTTTTCTACAAGAAAAGAAAATATAGATCCATAAATTCACTTCTCCATTTCAATTTTAAAAAGAATATCATAAATGTTAAAACGAAACCTCAAACATAAAAATACATGCTTTTTAGAGAAATGTTTAATCGTTGTTTCACATCTATGAATTTTCATGTTTAAATATTAAGACCACTTTTAAAAAGTTTAAAGAACTTGTATAATTTACTTTACAAGCAGAAAGCAAACCTTAGATAAAGAAATTCACATTTAAATTTCAATGTCAAAACATATAAATAACTGCTAATATCAAGCTGCAAACATTGAAATAAATGTTTTTAGCAAAAGTTTAAACAGTTTTATCAGCTATGAAGTATATTGTAAATAGTTTAACAGCACATGTAAAATATTTGTCAGAGGTTTATAAGTATTTTTCTATAAGAAAATAAAATATAGGTCCATAAATTCACTTCTTCATTTTAATTTTAAAAAGAATAACAGAAATGTTAAAAAGAAAGTACAAACATAAAAAATACATGCTATTTTGAGAAATTTTAAACTGTGTTTGACAACTATGAATTTTTATGTTTCAGTATTAATAGACTTTTTAAAATTTTAAGCAAAGTTTAAAAATATAGTTTAAAACCAGAAAACAAAATGTAGAGAAAGAAATACGTGCTTAAATTTCATTTTAAAAAAGTAAAAATAACTGCTAAAATGAATGTTCACACATTGAAATAAATGCATTTTAGGAAAAGATTAAACACAGTTTTCTCATCTGTGAACTTCCTTGTGAATATATAAACAGTACATGTAAAACGTTTGAGAGAGGTTGAAAAGTAATTTTCTACAAGCAAATAAAATGTAGATCTGGAAATTCACATCCAGATTTCAATTCTAAAAAGCTAAATATAAATGGTAAAATGAAATAACAAACATAAAAATGAATTCTTTTTTTTAGAAATGTTTAAACATGGTTTCACATCTATGAAACAGCACATGTAAAATGGTTGTCAGAGGATTTAAAAGTACTTTTCTACAAGAAAAAAATATATAGATCCATAAATTCACTTCTGCATTTCAATTTTAAAAAGAATATCATAAATGTTAAAATGAAACCACAAACATAAAAATACATGCTTTTTTGAGAAATTAATCAAAGTTTAAAAATATAGTTTAAAACCAGAAAACAAAATGTAGAGAAAGAAATACGTGCTTAAATTTCATTTTAAAAAACTAAATATAACTGCTCAAATGAATGTTCACACATTGAAATAAATGCATTTTATGAAAAGATTAAACATAGTTTTCTCATCAATGAACTTCCTTGTGAATATATAAACAGTATATGTAAAACGTTTGTGAGAGGTGGAAAAGTACTTTTCTACAATCAAATAAAATGTAGATCTGGAAATTTACATCTAGATTTCGACTTTAAAAAGCAAAATATAAATGGTAAAATGAAATAACAAACATAAAAATAAATGCTTTTTTGAGAAATGTTTAAACATGGTTTTACATCTATCAAACAGCACGTGTAAAATGTTTGTCAGAGTTTTCAAAAGAACTTTTCTTCAAGAAAAGAAAATATAGATCCATAAATTCACTTCTCCATTTCAATTTTAAAAAGAAAATCATAAATGTTAAAACGAAACCTCAAACATAAAAATACATGCTTTTTAGAGAAATGTTTAATCATTGTTTCACATCTATGAATTTTCATGTTTAATTATTAAGACCACTTGTAAAAAGTTTAAAGAAGTTGTATAATTTACTTTACAAGCAGAAAGCAAACCTTAGATAAAGAAATTCACATTTAAATTTCAATGTCAAAACATATAAATAACTGCTAATATCAAGCTGCAAACATTGAAATAAATGTATTTAGCAAAAGTTTAAACAGTTTTCTCAGCTATGAAGTATATTGTAAATAGTTTCACAGCACATGTAAAATATTTGTCAGAGGTTTTAAAAGTACTTTTCTACAAGAAAAGAAAATATAGGTCCATAAATTCACTTCTGCATTTTAATTTTAAAAAGAATAACAGAAATGTTAAAAAGAAAGTACAAACATAAAAAATACATGCTATTTTGAGAAATTTTAAACTGTGTTTGACATCTATGAATTTTTATGTATCAATATTAATAGCCTTTTTAAAATTTTAAGCAAAGTTTAAAAATATAGTTTAAAACCAGAAAACAAAATGTAGAGGAAGAAATACGTGCTTAAATTTCATTTTAAAAAAGTAAAAATAACAGCTGAAATGAACGTTCACACATTGAAATAAATGCATTTTTTGAAAAGATTAAACATAATTTTCTCATCACTGAACTTCCTTGTCAATATATAAACAGTACATGTAAAACGTTTGTGAGAGGTAGAAAAGTACTTTTCCACAAGCAAATAAAATGTTGATCTGGAAATTTACATCCAGATTTCAATTTTAAAAAGCAAAATATAAATGGTAAAATGAAATAACAAACATAAAAATGAATGCTTTTTTGAGAAATGTTTAAACATGGTTTTACATCTATCAAACAGCACGTGTAAAATGTTTGTCAGAGTTTTCAAAAGAACTTTTCTACAAGAAAAGAAAATATAGATCCATAAATTCACTTCTCCATTTCAATTTTAAAAAGAATATCATAAATGTTAAAACGAAACCTCAAACATAAAAATACATGCTTTTTAGAGAAATGTTTAATCATTGTTTCACATCTATGAATTTTCATGTTTAAATATTAAGACCACTTTTAAAAAGTTTAAAGAAGTTGTATAATTTACTTTACAAGCAGAAAGCAAACCTTAGATAAAGAAATTCACATTTAAATTTCAATGTCAAAACATATAAATAACTGCTAATATCAAGCTGCAAACATTGAAATAAATGTTTTTAGCAAAAGTTTAAACAGTTTTATCAGCTATGAAGTATATTGTAAATAGTTTAACAGCACATGTAAAATATTTGTCAGAGGTTTATAAGTATTTTTCTATAAGAAAATAAAATATAGGTCCATAAATTCACTTCTTCATTTTAATTTTAAAAAGAATAACAGAAATGTTAAAAAGAAAGTACAAACATAAAAAATACATGCTATTTTGAGAAATTTTAAACTGTGTTTGACAACTATGAATTTTTATGTTTCAGTATTAATAGCCTTTTTAAAATTTTAAGCAAAGTTTAAAAATATAGTTTAAAACCAGAAAACAAAATGTAGAGAAAGAAATACGTGCTTAAATTTCATTTTAAAAAAGTAAAAATAACTGCTAAAATGAATGTTCACACATTGAAATAAATGCATTTTAGGAAAAGATTAAACACAGTTTTCTCATCTGTGAACTTCCTTGTGAATATATAAACAGTACATGTAAAACGTTTGAGAGAGGTTGAAAAGTACTTTTCTACAAGCAAATAAAATGTAGATCTGGAAATTCACATCCAGATTTCAATTTTAAAAAGCTAAATATTAATGGTAAAATGAAATAACAAACATAAAAATGAATTCTTTTTTTTAGAAATGTTTAAACATGGTTTCACATCTATGAAACAGCACATGTAAAATGGTTGTCAGAGGATTTAAAAGTACTTTTCTACAAGAAAAAATATATAGATCCATAAATTCACTTCTGCATTTCAATTTTAAAAAGAATATCATAAATGTTAAAATGAAACCACAAACATAAAAATACATGCTTTTTTGAGAAATTAATCAAAGTTTAAAAATATAGTTTAAAACTAGAAAACAAAATGTAGAGAAAGAAATACGTGCTTAAATTTCATTTTAAAAAACTAAATATAACTGCTCAAATGAATGTTCACACATTGAAATAAATGCATTTTATGAAAAGATTAAACATAGTTTTCTCATCAATGAACTTCCTTGTGAATATATAAACAGTATATGTAAAACGTTTGTGAGAGGTGGAAAAGTACTTTTCTACAATCAAATAAAATGTAGATCTGGAAATTTACATCTAGATTTCGACTTTAAAAAGCAAAATATAAATGGTAAAATGAAATAACAAACATAAAAATAAATGCTTTTTTGAGAAATGTTTAAACATGGTTTTACATCTATCAAACAGCACGTGTAAAATGTTTGTCAGAGTTTTCAAAAGAACTTTTCTTCAAGAAAAGAAAATATAGATCCATAAATTCACTTCTCCATTTCAATTTTAAAAAGAAAATCATAAATGTTAAAACGAAACCTCAAACATAAAAATACATGCTTTTTAGAGAAATGTTTAATCATTGTTTCACATCTATGAATTTTCATGTTTAATTATTAAGACCACTTGTAAAAAGTTTAAAGAAGTTGTATAATTTACTTTACAAGCAGAAAGCAAACCTTAGATAAAGAAATTCACATTTAAATTTCAATGTCAAAACATATAAATAACTGCTAATATCAAGCTGCAAACATTGAAATAAATGTATTTAGCAAAAGTTTAAACAGTTTTCTCAGCTATGAAGTATATTGTAAATAGTTTCACAGCACATGTAAAATATTTGTCAGAGGTTTTAAAAGTACTTTTCTACAAGAAAAGAAAATATAGGTCCATAAATTCACTTCTGCATTTTAATTTTAAAAAGAATAACAGAAATGTTAAAAAGAAAGTACAAACATAAAAAATACATGCTATTTTGAGAAATTTTAAACTGTGTTTGACATCTATGAATTTTTATGTATCAATATTAATAGCCTTTTTAAAATTTTAAGCAAAGTTTAAAAATATAGTTTAAAACCAGAAAACAAAATGTAGAGGAAGAAATACGTGCTTAAATTTCATTTTAAAAAAGTAAAAATAACAGCTGAAATGAACGTTCACACATTGAAATAAATGCATTTTTTGAAAAGATTAAACATAATTTTCTCATCACTGAACTTCCTTGTCAATATATAAACAGTACATGTAAAACGTTTGTGAGAGGTAGAAAAGTACTTTTCCACAAGCAAATAAAATGTTGATCTGGAAATTTACATCCAGATTTCAATTTTAAAAAGCAAAATATAAATGGTAAAATGAAATAACAAACATAAAAATGAATGCTTTTTTGAGAAATGTTTAAACATGGTTTTACATCTATCAAACAGCACGTGTAAAATGTTTGTCAGAGTTTTCAAAAGAACTTTTCTACAAGAAAAGAAAATATAGATCCATAAATTCACTTCTCCATTTCAATTTTAAAAAGAATATCATAAATGTTAAAACGAAACCTCAAACATAAAAATACATGCTTTTTAGAGAAATGTTTAATCATTGTTTCACATCTATGAATTTTCATGTTTAAATATTAAGACCACTTTTAAAAAGTTTAAAGAAGTTGTATAATTTACTTTACAAGCAGAAAGCAAACCTTAGATAAAGAAATTCACATTTAAATTTCAATGTCAAAACATATAAATAACTGCTAATATCAAGCTGCAAACATTGAAATAAATGTTTTTAGCAAAAGTTTAAACAGTTTTATCAGCTATGAAGTATATTGTAAATAGTTTAACAGCACATGTAAAATATTTGTCAGAGGTTTATAAGTATTTTTCTATAAGAAAATAAAATATAGGTCCATAAATTCACTTCTTCATTTTAATTTTAAAAAGAATAACAGAAATGTTAAAAAGAAAGTACAAACATAAAAAATACATGCTATTTTGAGAAATTTTAAACTGTGTTTGACAACTATGAATTTTTATGTTTCAGTATTAATAGCCTTTTTAAAATTTTAAGCAAAGTTTAAAAATATAGTTTAAAACCAGAAAACAAAATGTAGAGAAAGAAATACGTGCTTAAATTTCATTTTAAAAAAGTAAAAATAACTGCTAAAATGAATGTTCACACATTGAAATAAATGCATTTTAGGAAAAGATTAAACACAGTTTTCTCATCTGTGAACTTCCTTGTGAATATATAAACAGTACATGTAAAACGTTTGAGAGAGGTTGAAAAGTACTTTTCTACAAGCAAATAAAATGTAGATCTGGAAATTCACATCCAGATTTCAATTTTAAAAAGCTAAATATTAATGGTAAAATGAAATAACAAACATAAAAATGAATTCTTTTTTTTAGAAATGTTTAAACATGGTTTCACATCTATGAAACAGCACATGTAAAATGGTTGTCAGAGGATTTAAAAGTACTTTTCTACAAGAAAAAATATATAGATCCATAAATTCACTTCTGCATTTCAATTTTAAAAAGAATATCATAAATGTTAAAATGAAACCACAAACATAAAAATACATGCTTTTTTGAGAAATTAATCAAAGTTTAAAAATATAGTTTAAAACTAGAAAACAAAATGTAGAGAAAGAAATACGTGCTTAAATTTCATTTTAAAAAACTAAATATAACTGCTCAAATGAATGTTCACACATTGAAATAAATGCATTTTATGAAAAGATTAATCATAGTTTTCTCATCAATGAACTTCCTTGTGAATATATAAACAGTATATGTAAAACGTTTGTGAGAGGTGGAAAAGTACTTTTCTACAATCAAATAAAATGTAGATCTGGAAATTTACATCCAGATTTCGACTTTAAAAAGCAAAATATAAATGGTAAAATGAAATAACAAACATAAAAATAAATGCTTTTTTGAGAAATGTTTAAACATGGTTTTACATCTATCAAACAGCACGTGTAAAATGTTTGTCAGAGTTTTCAAAAGAACTTTTCTTCAAGAAAAGAAAATATAGATCCATAAATTCACTTCTCCATTTCAATTTTAAAAAGAAAATCATAAATGTTAAAACGAAACCTCAAACATAAAAATACATGCTTTTTAGAGAAATGTTTAATCATTGTTTCACATCTATGAATTTTCATGTTTAAATATTAAGACCACTTGTAAAAAGTTTAAAGAAGTTGTATAATTTACTTTACAAGCAGAAAGCAAACCTTAGATAAAGAAATTCACATTTAAATTTCAATGTCAAAACATATAAATAACTGCTAATATCAAGCTGCAAACATTGAAATAAATGTTTTTAGCAAAAGTTTAAACAGTTTTGTCAGCTATGAAGTATATTGTAAATAGTTTCACAGCACATGTAAAATATTTGTCAGAGGTTTTAAAAGTACTTTTCTACAAGAAAAGAATATATAGCTCCATAAATGCACTTTTGCATTTCAATTTTAAAAAGAATAACAGAAATGTTAAAAAGAAAGTACAAACATAAAAAATACATGCTATTTTGAGAAATTTTAAACTGTGTTTGAAATCTATGAATTTTTATGTTTCAGTATTAATAGCCTTTTTAAAATTTTAAGCAACGTTTAAAAATATAGTTTAAAACCAGAAAACAAAATGTATAGAAAGAAATACGTGCTTAAATTTCCTTATAAAAAAGTAAAAATAACTGCTAAAATGAATGTTCACACATTGAAATAAATGCATTTTAGGAAAAGATTAAACACAGTTTTCTCATCTGTGAACTTCCTTGTTAATATATAAACAGTACATGTAAAACGTTTGAGAGAGGTTGAAAAGTACTTTTCTACAAGCAAATAAAATGTAGATCTGGAAATTTACATCCAGATTTCGACTTTAAAAAGCTAAATATAAATGGTAAAATGAAATAACAAACATAAAAATAAATGCTTTTTTGAGAAATGTTTAAACATGGTTTCACATCTATGAAACAGCACATGTAAAATGTTTGTCAGAGGTTTTAAATGTACTTTTCTATAAGAAAGCGAAAATATAGATCCATAAATTCACTTCTGCATTTCAAATTAAAAAAGAATATCATAAATGTTGAAACGAAACCTCAAACATAAATATACATGCTTTTTAGAGAAATGTTTAAACATTGTTTCACATCTATGAATTTTCATGTTTAAATATTAAGACCACTTGTAAAAAGTTTAAAGAAGTTGTATAATGTACTTTACAGGCAGTAAGCAAACCGTAGAAAAAAAAAATCGCCTTTAAATTTCAATGTGAAAACGTATAAATAACTGCTAATATCAAGCTGCAAACATTGAAATAAATGTTTTTAGCAAAAGTTTAAACAGTTTTCTCAGCTATGAAGTATATTGTAAATAGTTTCACAGCACATGTAAAATATTTGTCAGAGGTTTTAAACGTACTTTTCTACAAGAAAAGAATATATAGCTCCATAAATGCACTTTTGCATTTCAATTTTAAAAAGAATAACAGAAATGTTAAAATGAAACTACAAACATAAAAATATATGCTTTTTTGAGAAATTAAGCAAAGTTTAAAAATATAGTTTAAAACCAGAAAACAAAATGTAGAGAAAGAAATACGTGCTTAAATTTCATTTTAAAAAAGTAAAAATAACTGCTAAAATGAATGTTCACACATTGAAATAAATGCATTTTAGGAAAAGATTAAACATAGTTTTCTCATCAATGAACTTCCTTGTGAATATATAAACAGTATATGTAAAACGTTTGTGAGAGGTGGAAAAGTACTTTTCTACAATCAAATAAAATGTAGATCTGGAAATTTACATCTAGATTTCGACTTTAAAAAGCAAAATATAAATGGTAAAATGAAATAACAAACATAAAAATAAATGCTTTTTTGAGAAATGTTTAAACATGGTTTTACATCTATCAAACAGCACGTGTAAAATGTTTGTCAGAGTTTTCAAAAGAACTTTTCTTCAAGAAAAGAAAATATAGATCCATAAATTCACTTCTCCATTTCAATTTTAAAAAGAAAATCATAAATGTTAAAACGAAACCTCAAACATAAAAATACATGCTTTTTAGAGAAATGTTTAATCATTGTTTCACATCTATGAATTTTCATGTTTAATTATTAAGACCACTTGTAAAAAGTTTAAAGAAGTTGTATAATGTACTTTACAGGCAGTAAGCAAACCGTAGAAAAAAAAAATCGCCTTTAAATTTCAATGTGAAAACGTATAAATAACTGCTAATATCAAGCTGCAAACATTGAAATAAATGTTTTTAGCAAAAGTTTAAACAGTTTTCTCAGCTATGAAGTATATTGTAAATAGTTTCACAGCACATGTAAAATATTTGTCAGAGGTTTTAAAAGTACTTTTCTACAAGAAAAGAATATATAGCTCCATAAATGCACTTTTGCATTTCAATTTTAAAAAGAATAACAGAAATGTTAAAATGAAACTACAAACATAAAAATATATGCTTTTTTGAGAAATTAAGCAAAGTTTAAAAATATAGTTTAAAACCAGAAAACAAAATGTAGAGAAAGAAATACGTGCTTAAATTTCATTTTAAAAAAGTAAAAATAACTGCTAAAATGAATGTTCACACATTGAAATAAATGCATTTTAGGAAAAGATTAAACACAGTTTTCTCATCTGTGAACTTCCTTGTGAATATATAAACAGTACATGTAAAACGTTTGAGAGAGGTTGAAAAGTACTTTTCTACAAGCAAATAAAATGTAGATCTGGAAATTCACATCCAGATTTCAATTCTAAAAAGCTAAATATAAATGGTAAAATGAAATAACAAACATAAAAATGAATTCTTTTTTTTAGAAATGTTTAAACATGGTTTCACATCTATGAAACAGCACATGTAAAATGGTTGTCAGAGGATTTAAAAGTACTTTTCTACAAGAAAAAAATATATAGATCCATAAATTCACTTCTGCATTTCAATTTTAAAAAGAATATCATAAATGTTAAAATGAAACCACAAACATAAAAATACATGCTTTTTTGAGAAATTAATCAAAGTTTAAAAATATAGTTTAAAACCAGAAAACAAAATGTAGAGAAAGAAATACGTGCTTAAATTTCATTTTAAAAAACTAAATATAACTGCTCAAATGAATGTTCACACATTGAAATAAATGCATTTTATGAAAAGATTAAACATAGTTTTCTCATCAATGAACTTCCTTGTGAATATATAAACAGTATATGTAAAACGTTTGTGAGAGGTGGAAAAGTACTTTTCTACAATCAAATAAAATGTAGATCTGGAAATTTACATCTAGATTTCGACTTTAAAAAGCAAAATATAAATGGTAAAATGAAATAACAAACATAAAAATAAATGCTTTTTTGAGAAATGTTTAAACATGGTTTTACATCTATCAAACAGCACGTGTAAAATGTTTGTCAGAGTTTTCAAAAGAACTTTTCTTCAAGAAAAGAAAATATAGATCCATAAATTCACTTCTCCATTTCAATTTTAAAAAGAAAATCATAAATGTTAAAACGAAACCTCAAACATAAAAATACATGCTTTTTAGAGAAATGTTTAATCATTGTTTCACATCTATGAATTTTCATGTTTAATTATTAAGACCACTTGTAAAAAGTTTAAAGAAGTTGTATAATTTACTTTACAAGCAGAAAGCAAACCTTAGATAAAGAAATTCACATTTAAATTTCAATGTCAAAACATATAAATAACTGCTAATATCAAGCTGCAAACATTGAAATAAATGTATTTAGCAAAAGTTTAAACAGTTTTCTCAGCTATGAAGTATATTGTAAATAGTTTCACAGCACATGTAAAATATTTGTCAGAGGTTTTAAAAGTACTTTTCTACAAGAAAAGAAAATATAGGTCCATAAATTCACTTCTGCATTTTAATTTTAAAAAGAATAACAGAAATGTTAAAAAGAAAGTACAAACATAAAAAATACATGCTATTTTGAGAAATTTTAAACTGTGTTTGACATCTATGAATTTTTATGTATCAATATTAATAGCCTTTTTAAAATTTTAAGCAAAGTTTAAAAATATAGTTTAAAACCAGAAAACAAAATGTAGAGGAAGAAATACGTGCTTAAATTTCATTTTAAAAAAGTAAAAATAACAGCTGAAATGAACGTTCACACATTGAAATAAATGCATTTTTTGAAAAGATTAAACATAATTTTCTCATCACTGAACTTCCTTGTCAATATATAAACAGTACATGTAAAACGTTTGTGAGAGTTAGAAAAGTACTTTTCCACAAGCAAATAAAATGTTGATCTGGAAATTTACATCCAGATTTCAATTTTAAAAAGCAAAATATAAATGGTAAAATGAAATAACAAACATAAAAATGAATGCTTTTTTGAGAAATGTTTAAACATGGTTTTACATCTATCAAACAGCACGTGTAAAATGTTTGTCAGAGTTTTCAAAAGAACTTTTCTACAAGAAAAGAAAATATAGATCCATAAATTCACTTCTCCATTTCAATTTTAAAAAGAATATCATAAATGTTAAAACGAAACCTCAAACATAAAAATACATGCTTTTTAGAGAAATGTTTAATCATTGTTTCACATCTATGAATTTTCATGTTTAAATATTAAGACCACTTTTAAAAAGTTTAAAGAAGTTGTATAATTTACTTTACAAGCAGAAAGCAAACCTTAGATAAAGAAATTCACATTTAAATTTCAATGTCAAAACATATAAATAACTGCTAATATCAAGCTGCAAACATTGAAATAAATGTTTTTAGCAAAAGTTTAAACAGTTTTATCAGCTATGAAGTATATTGTAAATAGTTTAACAGCACATGTAAAATATTTGTCAGAGGTTTATAAGTATTTTTCTATAAGAAAATAAAATATAGGTCCATAAATTCACTTCTTCATTTTAATTTTAAAAAGAATAACAGAAATGTTAAAAAGAAAGTACAAACATAAAAAATACATGCTATTTTGAGAAATTTTAAACTGTGTTTGACAACTATGAATTTTTATGTTTCAGTATTAATAGCCTTTTTAAAATTTTAAGCAAAGTTTAAAAATATAGTTTAAAACCAGAAAACAAAATGTAGAGAAAGAAATACGTGCTTAAATTTCATTTTAAAAAAGTAAAAATAACTGCTAAAATGAATGTTCACACATTGAAATAAATGCATTTTAGGAAAAGATTAAACACAGTTTTCTCATCTGTGAACTTCCTTGTGAATATATAAACAGTACATGTAAAACGTTTGAGAGAGGTTGAAAAGTACTTTTCTACAAGCAAATAAAATGTAGATCTGGAAATTCACATCCAGATTTCAATTTTAAAAAGCTAAATATTAATGGTAAAATGAAATAACAAACATAAAAATGAATTCTTTTTTTTAGAAATGTTTAAACATGGTTTCACATCTATGAAACAGCACATGTAAAATGGTTGTCAGAGGATTTAAAAGTACTTTTCTACAAGAAAAAATATATAGATCCATAAATTCACTTCTGCATTTCAATTTTAAAAAGAATATCATAAATGTTAAAATGAAACCACAAACATAAAAATACATGCTTTTTTGAGAAATTAATCAAAGTTTAAAAATATAGTTTAAAACTAGAAAACAAAATGTAGAGAAAGAAATACGTGCTTAAATTTCATTTTAAAAAACTAAATATAACTGCTCAAATGAATGTTCACACATTGAAATAAATGCATTTTATGAAAAGATTAAACATAGTTTTCTCATCAATGAACTTCCTTGTGAATATATAAACAGTATATGTAAAACGTTTGTGAGAGGTGGAAAAGTACTTTTCTACAATCAAATAAAATGTAGATCTGGAAATTTACATCTAGATTTCGACTTTAAAAAGCAAAATATAAATGGTAAAATGAAATAACAAACATAAAAATAAATGCTTTTTTGAGAAATGTTTAAACATGGTTTTACATCTATCAAACAGCACGTGTAAAATGTTTGTCAGAGTTTTCAAAAGAACTTTTCTTCAAGAAAAGAAAATATAGATCCATAAATTCACTTCTCCATTTCAATTTTAAAAAGAAAATCATAAATGTTAAAACGAAACCTCAAACATAAAAATACATGCTTTTTAGAGAAATGTTTAATCATTGTTTCACATCTATGAATTTTCATGTTTAATTATTAAGACCACTTGTAAAAAGTTTAAAGAAGTTGTATAATTTACTTTACAAGCAGAAAGCAAACCTTAGATAAAGAAATTCACATTTAAATTTCAATGTCAAAACATATAAATAACTGCTAATATCAAGCTGCAAACATTGAAATAAATGTATTTAGCAAAAGTTTAAACAGTTTTCTCAGCTATGAAGTATATTGTAAATAGTTTCACAGCACATGTAAAATATTTGTCAGAGGTTTTAAAAGTACTTTTCTACAAGAAAAGAAAATATAGGTCCATAAATTCACTTCTGCATTTTAATTTTAAAAAGAATAACAGAAATGTTAAAAAGAAAGTACAAACATAAAAAATACATGCTATTTTGAGAAATTTTAAACTGTGTTTGACATCTATGAATTTTTATGTATCAATATTAATAGCCTTTTTAAAATTTTAAGCAAAGTTTAAAAATATAGTTTAAAACCAGAAAACAAAATGTAGAGGAAGAAATACGTGCTTAAATTTCATTTTAAAAAAGTAAAAATAACAGCTGAAATGAACGTTCACACATTGAAATAAATGCATTTTTTGAAAAGATTAAACATAATTTTCTCATCACTGAACTTCCTTGTCAATATATAAACAGTACATGTAAAACGTTTGTGAGAGGTAGAAAAGTACTTTTCCACAAGCAAATAAAATGTTGATCTGGAAATTTACATCCAGATTTCAATTTTAAAAAGCAAAATATAAATGGTAAAATGAAATAACAAACATAAAAATGAATGCTTTTTTGAGAAATGTTTAAACATGGTTTTACATCTATCAAACAGCACGTGTAAAATGTTTGTCAGAGTTTTCAAAAGAACTTTTCTACAAGAAAAGAAAATATAGATCCATAAATTCACTTCTCCATTTCAATTTTAAAAAGAATATCATAAATGTTAAAACGAAACCTCAAACATAAAAATACATGCTTTTTAGAGAAATGTTTAATCATTGTTTCACATCTATGAATTTTCATGTTTAAATATTAAGACCACTTTTAAAAAGTTTAAAGAAGTTGTATAATTTACTTTACAAGCAGAAAGCAAACCTTAGATAAAGAAATTCACATTTAAATTTCAATGTCAAAACATATAAATAACTGCTAATATCAAGCTGCAAACATTGAAATAAATGTTTTTAGCAAAAGTTTAAACAGTTTTATCAGCTATGAAGTATATTGTAAATAGTTTAACAGCACATGTAAAATATTTGTCAGAGGTTTATAAGTATTTTTCTATAAGAAAATAAAATATAGGTCCATAAATTCACTTCTTCATTTTAATTTTAAAAAGAATAACAGAAATGTTAAAAAGAAAGTACAAACATAAAAAATACATGCTATTTTGAGAAATTTTAAACTGTGTTTGACAACTATGAATTTTTATGTTTCAGTATTAATAGCCTTTTTAAAATTTTAAGCAAAGTTTAAAAATATAGTTTAAAACCAGAAAACAAAATGTAGAGAAAGAAATACGTGCTTAAATTTCATTTTAAAAAAGTAAAAATAACTGCTAAAATGAATGTTCACACATTGAAATAAATGCATTTTAGGAAAAGATTAAACACAGTTTTCTCATCTGTGAACTTCCTTGTGAATATATAAACAGTACATGTAAAACGTTTGAGAGAGGTTGAAAAGTACTTTTCTACAAGCAAATAAAATGTAGATCTGGAAATTCACATCCAGATTTCAATTTTAAAAAGCTAAATATTAATGGTAAAATGAAATAACAAACATAAAAATGAATTCTTTTTTTTAGAAATGTTTAAACATGGTTTCACATCTATGAAACAGCACATGTAAAATGGTTGTCAGAGGATTTAAAAGTACTTTTCTACAAGAAAAAATATATAGATCCATAAATTCACTTCTGCATTTCAATTTTAAAAAGAATATCATAAATGTTAAAATGAAACCACAAACATAAAAATACATGCTTTTTTGAGAAATTAATCAAAGTTTAAAAATATAGTTTAAAACTAGAAAACAAAATGTAGAGAAAGAAATACGTGCTTAAATTTCATTTTAAAAAACTAAATATAACTGCTCAAATGAATGTTCACACATTGAAATAAATGCATTTTATGAAAAGATTAATCATAGTTTTCTCATCAATGAACTTCCTTGTGAATATATAAACAGTATATGTAAAACGTTTGTGAGAGGTGGAAAAGTACTTTTCTACAATCAAATAAAATGTAGATCTGGAAATTTACATCCAGATTTCGACTTTAAAAAGCAAAATATAAATGGTAAAATGAAATAACAAACATAAAAATAAATGCTTTTTTGAGAAATGTTTAAACATGGTTTTACATCTATCAAACAGCACGTGTAAAATGTTTGTCAGAGTTTTCAAAAGAACTTTTCTTCAAGAAAAGAAAATATAGATCCATAAATTCACTTCTCCATTTCAATTTTAAAAAGAAAATCATAAATGTTAAAACGAAACCTCAAACATAAAAATACATGCTTTTTAGAGAAATGTTTAATCATTGTTTCACATCTATGAATTTTCATGTTTAAATATTAAGACCACTTGTAAAAAGTTTAAAGAAGTTGTATAATTTACTTTACAAGCAGAAAGCAAACCTTAGATAAAGAAATTCACATTTAAATTTCAATGTCAAAACATATAAATAACTGCTAATATCAAGCTGCAAACATTGAAATAAATGTTTTTAGCAAAAGTTTAAACAGTTTTGTCAGCTATGAAGTATATTGTAAATAGTTTCACAGCACATGTAAAATATTTGTCAGAGGTTTTAAAAGTACTTTTCTACAAGAAAAGAATATATAGCTCCATAAATGCACTTTTGCATTTCAATTTTAAAAAGAATAACAGAAATGTTAAAAAGAAAGTACAAACATAAAAAATACATGCTATTTTGAGAAATTTTAAACTGTGTTTGAAATCTATGAATTTTTATGTTTCAGTATTAATAGCCTTTTTAAAATTTTAAGCAACGTTTAAAAATATAGTTTAAAACCAGAAAACAAAATGTATAGAAAGAAATACGTGCTTAAATTTCCTTATAAAAAAGTAAAAATAACTGCTAAAATGAATGTTCACACATTGAAATAAATGCATTTTAGGAAAAGATTAAACACAGTTTTCTCATCTGTGAACTTCCTTGTTAATATATAAACAGTACATGTAAAACGTTTGAGAGAGGTTGAAAAGTACTTTTCTACAAGCAAATAAAATGTAGATCTGGAAATTTACATCCAGATTTCGACTTTAAAAAGCTAAATATAAATGGTAAAATGAAATAACAAACATAAAAATAAATGCTTTTTTGAGAAATGTTTAAACATGGTTTCACATCTATGAAACAGCACATGTAAAATGTTTGTCAGAGGTTTTAAATGTACTTTTCTATAAGAAAGCGAAAATATAGATCCATAAATTCACTTCTGCATTTCAAATTAAAAAAGAATATCATAAATGTTGAAACGAAACCTCAAACATAAATATACATGCTTTTTAGAGAAATGTTTAAACATTGTTTCACATCTATGAATTTTCATGTTTAAATATTAAGACCACTTGTAAAAAGTTTAAAGAAGTTGTATAATGTACTTTACAGGCAGTAAGCAAACCGTAGAAAAAAAAAATCGCCTTTAAATTTCAATGTGAAAACGTATAAATAACTGCTAATATCAAGCTGCAAACATTGAAATAAATGTTTTTAGCAAAAGTTTAAACAGTTTTCTCAGCTATGAAGTATATTGTAAATAGTTTCACAGCACATGTAAAATATTTGTCAGAGGTTTTAAACGTACTTTTCTACAAGAAAAGAATATATAGCTCCATAAATGCACTTTTGCATTTCAATTTTAAAAAGAATAACAGAAATGTTAAAATGAAACTACAAACATAAAAATATATGCTTTTTTGAGAAATTAAGCAAAGTTTAAAAATATAGTTTAAAACCAGAAAACAAAATGTAGAGAAAGAAATACGTGCTTAAATTTCATTTTAAAAAAGTAAAAATAACTGCTAAAATGAATGTTCACACATTGAAATAAATGCATTTTAGGAAAAGATTAAACATAGTTTTCTCATCAATGAACTTCCTTGTGAATATATAAACAGTATATGTAAAACGTTTGTGAGAGGTGGAAAAGTACTTTTCTACAATCAAATAAAATGTAGATCTGGAAATTTACATCTAGATTTCGACTTTAAAAAGCAAAATATAAATGGTAAAATGAAATAACAAACATAAAAATAAATGCTTTTTTGAGAAATGTTTAAACATGGTTTTACATCTATCAAACAGCACGTGTAAAATGTTTGTCAGAGTTTTCAAAAGAACTTTTCTTCAAGAAAAGAAAATATAGATCCATAAATTCACTTCTCCATTTCAATTTTAAAAAGAAAATCATAAATGTTAAAACGAAACCTCAAACATAAAAATACATGCTTTTTAGAGAAATGTTTAATCATTGTTTCACATCTATGAATTTTCATGTTTAATTATTAAGACCACTTGTAAAAAGTTTAAAGAAGTTGTATAATTTACTTTACAAGCAGAAAGCAAACCTTAGATAAAGAAATTCACATTTAAATTTCAATGTCAAAACATATAAATAACTGCTAATATCAAGCTGCAAACATTGAAATAAATGTTTTTAGCAAAAGTTTAAACAGTTTTCTCAGCTATGAAGTATATTGTAAATAGTTTCACAGCACATGTAAAATATTTGTCAGAGGTTTTAAAAGTACTTTTCTACAAGAAAAGAAAATATAGGTCCATAAATTCACTTCTGCATTTTAATTTTAAAAAGAATAACAGAAATGTTAAAAAGAAAGTACAAACATAAAAAATACATGCTATTTTGAGAAATTTTAAACTGTGTTTGACATCTATGAATTTTTATGTATCAATATTAATAGCCTTTTTAAAATTTTAAGCAAAGTTTAAAAATATAGTTTAAAACCAGAAAACAAAATGTAGAGAAAGAAATACGTGCTTAAATTTCATTTTAAAAAAGTAAAAATAACTGCTGAAATGAACGTTAACACATTGAAATAAATGCATTTTTTGAAAAGATTAAACATAATTTTCTCATCACTGAACTTCCTTGTCAATATATAAACAGTACATGTAAAACGTTTGTGAGAGGTAGAAAAGTACTTTTCCACAAGCAAATAAAATGTTGATCTGGAAATTTACATCCAGATTTCAATTTTAAAAAGCAAAATATAAATGGTAAAATGAAATAACAAACATAAAAATGAATGCTTTTTTGAGAAATGTTTAAACATGGTTTTACATCTATCAAACAGCACGTGTAAAATGTTTGTCAGAGTTTTCAAAAGAACTTTTCTACAAGAAAAGAAAATATAGATCCATAAATTCACTTCTCCATTTCAATTTTAAAAAGAATATCATAAATGTTAAAACGAAACCTCAAACATAAAAATACATGCTTTTTAGAGAAATGTTTAATCGTTGTTTCACATCTATGAATTTTCATGTTTAAATATTAAGACCACTTTTAAAAAGTTTAAAGAACTTGTATAATTTACTTTACAAGCAGAAAGCAAACCTTAGATAATGAAATTCACATTTAAATTTCAATGTCAAAACATATAAATAACTGCTAATATCAAGCTGCAAACATTGAAATAAATGTTTTTAGCAAAAGTTTAAACAGTTTTATCAGCTATGAAGTATATTGTAAATAGTTTAACAGCACATGTAAAATATTTGTCAGAGGTTTATAAGTATTTTTCTATAAGAAAATAAAATATAGGTCCATAAATTCACTTCTTCATTTTAATTTTAAAAAGAATAACAGAAATGTTAAAAAGAAAGTACAAACATAAAAAATACATGCTATTTTGAGAAATTTTAAACTGTGTTTGACAACTATGAATTTTTATGTTTCAGTATTAATAGCCTTTTTAAAATTTTAAGCAAAGTTTAAAAATATAGTTTAAAACCAGAAAACAAAATGTAGAGAAAGAAATACGTGCTTAAATTTCATTTTAAAAAAGTAAAAATAACTGCTAAAATGAATGTTCACACATTGAAATAAATGCATTTTAGGAAAAGATTAAACACAGTTTTCTCATCTGTGAACTTCCTTGTGAATATATAAACAGTACATGTAAAACGTTTGAGAGAGGTTGAAAAGTACTTTTCTACAAGCAAATAAAATGTAGATCTGGAAATTCACATCCAGATTTCAATTTTAAAAAGCTAAATATAAATGGTAAAATGAAATAACAAACATAAAAATGAATTCTTTTTTTTAGAAATGTTTAAACATGGTTTCACATCTATGAAACAGCACATGTAAAATGGTTGTCAGAGGATTTAAAAGTACTTTTCTACAAGAAAAAATATATAGATCCATAAATTCACTTCTGCATTTCAATTTTAAAAAGAATATCATAAATGTTAAAATGAAACCACAAACATAAAAATACATGCTTTTTTGAGAAATTAATCAAAGTTTAAAAATATAGTTTAAAACTAGAAAACAAAATGTAGAGAAAGAAATACGTGCTTAAATTTCATTTTAAAAAACTAAATATAACTGCTCAAATGAATGTTCACACATTGAAATAAATGCATTTTATGAAAAGATTAATCATAGTTTTCTCATCAATGAACTTCCTTGTGAATATATAAACAGTATATGTAAAACGTTTGTGAGAGGTGGAAAAGTACTTTTCTACAATCAAATAAAATGTAGATCTGGAAATTTACATCTAGATTTCGACTTTAAAAAGCAAAATATAAATGGTAAAATGAAATAACAAACATAAAAATAAATGCTTTTTTGAGAAATGTTTAAACATGGTTTTACATCTATCAAACAGCACGTGTAAAATGTTTGTCAGAGTTTTCAAAAGAACTTTTCTTCAAGAAAAGAAAATATAGATCCATAAATTCACTTCTCCATTTCAATTTTAAAAAGAAAATCATAAATGTTAAAACGAAACCTCAAACATAAAAATACATGCTTTTTAGAGAAATGTTTAATCATTGTTTCACATCTATGAATTTTCATGTTTAATTATTAAGACCACTTGTAAAAAGTTTAAAGAAGTTGTATAATTTACTTTACAAGCAGAAAGCAAACCTTAGATAAAGAAATTCACATTTAAATTTCAATGTCAAAACATATAAATAACTGCTAATATCAAGCTGCAAACATTGAAATAAATGTTTTTAGCAAAAGTTTAAACAGTTTTCTCAGCTATGAAGTATATTGTAAATAGTTTCACAGCACATGTAAAATATTTGTCAGAGGTTTTAAAAGTACTTTTCTACAAGAAAAGAAAATATAGGTCCATAAATTCACTTCTGCATTTTAATTTTAAAAAGAATAACAGAAATGTTAAAAAGAAAGTACAAACATAAAAAATACATGCTATTTTGAGAAATTTTAAACTGTGTTTGACATCTATGAATTTTTATGTATCAATATTAATAGCCTTTTTAAAATTTTAAGCAAAGTTTAAAAATATAGTTTAAAACCAGAAAACAAAATGTAGAGAAAGAAATACGTGCTTAAATTTCATTTTAAAAAAGTAAAAATAACTGCTGAAATGAACGTTCACACTTTGAAATAAATGCATTTTTTGAAAAGATTAAACATAATTTTCTCATCACTGAACTTCCTTGTCAATATATAAACAGTACATGTAAAACGTTTGTGAGAGGTAGAAAAGTACTTTTCCACAAGCAAATAAAATGTTGATCTGGAAATTTACATCCAGATTTCAATTTTAAAAAGCAAAATATAAATGGTAAAATGAAATAACAAACATAAAAATGAATGCTTTTTTGAGAAATGTTTAAACATGGTTTTACATCTATCAAACAGCACGTGTAAAATGTTTGTCAGAGTTTTCAAAAGAACTTTTCTACAAGAAAAGAAAATATAGATCCATAAATTCACTTCTCCATTTCAATTTTAAAAAGAATATCATAAATGTTAAAACGAAACCTCAAACATAAAAATACATGCTTTTTAGAGAAATGTTTAATCGTTGTTTCACATCTATGAATTTTCATGTTTAAATATTAAGACCACTTTTAAAAAGTTTAAAGAACTTGTATAATTTACTTTACAAGCAGAAAGCAAACCTTAGATAAAGAAATTCACATTTAAATTTCAATGTCAAAACATATAAATAACTGCTAATATCAAGCTGCAAACATTGAAATAAATGTTTTTAGCAAAAGTTTAAACAGTTTTATCAGCTATGAAGTATATTGTAAATAGTTTAACAGCACATGTAAAATATTTGTCAGAGGTTTATAAGTATTTTTCTATAAGAAAATAAAATATAGGTCCATAAATTCACTTCTTCATTTTAATTTTAAAAAGAATAACAGAAATGTTAAAAAGAAAGTACAAACATAAAAAATACATGCTATTTTGAGAAATTTTAAACTGTGTTTGACAACTATGAATTTTTATGTTTCAGTATTAATAGACTTTTTAAAATTTTAAGCAAAGTTTAAAAATATAGTTTAAAACCAGAAAACAAAATGTAGAGAAAGAAATACGTGCTTAAATTTCATTTTAAAAAAGTAAAAATAACTGCTAAAATGAATGTTCACACATTGAAATAAATGCATTTTAGGAAAAGATTAAACACAGTTTTCTCATCTGTGAACTTCCTTGTGAATATATAAACAGTACATGTAAAACGTTTGAGAGAGGTTGAAAAGTACTTTTCTACAAGCAAATAAAATGTAGATCTGGAAATTCACATCCAGATTTCAATTCTAAAAAGCTAAATATAAATGGTAAAATGAAATAACAAACATAAAAATGAATTCTTTTTTTTAGAAATGTTTAAACATGGTTTCACATCTATGAAACAGCACATGTAAAATGGTTGTCAGAGGATTTAAAAGTACTTTTCTACAAGAAAAAAATATATAGATCCATAAATTCACTTCTGCATTTCAATTTTAAAAAGAATATCATAAATGTTAAAATGAAACCACAAACATAAAAATACATGCTTTTTTGAGAAATTAATCAAAGTTTAAAAATATAGTTTAAAACCAGAAAACAAAATGTAGAGAAAGAAATACGTGCTTAAATTTCATTTTAAAAAACTAAATATAACTGCTCAAATGAATGTTCACACATTGAAATAAATGCATTTTATGAAAAGATTAAACATAGTTTTCTCATCAATGAACTTCCTTGTGAATATATAAACAGTATATGTAAAACGTTTGTGAGAGGTGGAAAAGTACTTTTCTACAATCAAATAAAATGTAGATCTGGAAATTTACATCTAGATTTCGACTTTAAAAAGCAAAATATAAATGGTAAAATGAAATAACAAACATAAAAATAAATGCTTTTTTGAGAAATGTTTAAACATGGTTTTACATCTATCAAACAGCACGTGTAAAATGTTTGTCAGAGTTTTCAAAAGAACTTTTCTTCAAGAAAAGAAAATATAGATCCATAAATTCACTTCTCCATTTCAATTTTAAAAAGAAAATCATAAATGTTAAAACGAAACCTCAAACATAAAAATACATGCTTTTTAGAGAAATGTTTAATCATTGTTTCACATCTATGAATTTTCATGTTTAATTATTAAGACCACTTGTAAAAAGTTTAAAGAAGTTGTATAATTTACTTTACAAGCAGAAAGCAAACCTTAGATAAAGAAATTCACATTTAAATTTCAATGTCAAAACATATAAATAACTGCTAATATCAAGCTGCAAACATTGAAATAAATGTTTTTAGCAAAAGTTTAAACAGTTTTCTCAGCTATGAAGTATATTGTAAATAGTTTCACAGCACATGTAAAATATTTGTCAGAGGTTTTAAAAGTACTTTTCTACAAGAAAAGAAAATATAGGTCCATAAATTCACTTCTGCATTTTAATTTTAAAAAGAATAACAGAAATGTTAAAAAGAAAGTACAAACATAAAAAATACATGCTATTTTGAGAAATTTTAAACTGTGTTTGACATCTATGAATTTTTATGTATCAATATTAATAGCCTTTTTAAAATTTTAAGCAAAGTTTAAAAATATAGTTTAAAACCAGAAAACAAAATGTAGAGAAAGAAATACGTGCTTAAATTTCATTTTAAAAAAGTAAAAATAACTGCTGAAATGAACGTTCACACATTGAAATAAATGCATTTTTTGAAAAGATTAAACATAATTTTCTCATCACTGAACTTCCTTGTCAATATATAAACAGTACATGTAAAACGTTTGTGAGAGGTAGAAAAGTACTTTTCCACAAGCAAATAAAATGTTGATCTGGAAATTTACATCCAGATTTCAATTTTAAAAAGCAAAATATAAATGGTAAAATGAAATAACAAACATAAAAATGAATGCTTTTTTGAGAAATGTTTAAACATGGTTTTACATCTATCAAACAGCACGTGTAAAATGTTTGTCAGAGTTTTCAAAAGAACTTTTCTACAAGAAAAGAAAATATAGATCCATAAATTCACTTCTCCATTTCAATTTTAAAAAGAATATCATAAATGTTAAAACGAAACCTCAAACATAAAAATACATGCTTTTTAGAGAAATGTTTAATCGTTGTTTCACATCTATGAATTTTCATGTTTAAATATTAAGACCACTTTTAAAAAGTTTAAAGAACTTGTATAATTTACTTTACAAGCAGAAAGCAAACCTTAGATAATGAAATTCATATTTAAATTTCAATGTCAAAACATATAAATAACTGCTAATATCAAGCTGCAAACATTGAAATAAATGTTTTTAGCAAAAGTTTAAACAGTTTTATCAGCTATGAAGTATATTGTAAATAGTTTAACAGCACATGTAAAATATTTGTCAGAGGTTTATAAGTATTTTTCTATAAGAAAATAAAATATAGGTCCATAAATTCACTTCTTCATTTTAATTTTAAAAAGAATAACAGAAATGTTAAAAAGAAAGTACAAACATAAAAAATACATGCTATTTTGAGAAATTTTAAACTGTGTTTGACAACTATGAATGTTTATGTTTCAGTATTAATAGCCTTTTTAAAATTTTAAGCAAAGTTTAAAAATATAGTTTAAAACCAGAAAACAAAATGTAGAGAAAGAAATACGTGCTTAAATTTCATTTTAAAAAAGTAAAAATAACTGCTAAAATGAATGTTCACACATTGAAATAAATGCATTTTAGGAAAAGATTAAACACAGTTTTCTCATCTGTGAACTTCCTTGTGAATATATAAACAGTACATGTAAAACGTTTGAGAGAGGTTGAAAAGTACTTTTCTACAAGCAAATAAAATGTAGATCTGGAAATTCACATCCAGATTTCAATTTTAAAAAGCTAAATATAAATGGTAAAATGAAATAACAAACATAAAAATGAATTCTTTTTTTTAGAAATGTTTAAACATGGTTTCACATCTATGAAACAGCACATGTAAAATGGTTGTCAGAGGATTTAAAAGTACTTTTCTACAAGAAAAAATATATAGATCCATAAATTCACTTCTGCATTTCAATTTTAAAAAGAATATCATAAATGTTAAAATGAAACCACAAACATAAAAATACATGCTTTTTTGAGAAATTAATCAAAGTTTAAAAATATAGTTTAAAACTAGAAAACAAAATGTAGAGAAAGAAATACGTGCTTAAATTTCATTTTAAAAAACTAAATATAACTGCTCAAATGAATGTTCACACATTGAAATAAATGCATTTTATGAAAAGATTAATCATAGTTTTCTCATCAATGAACTTCCTTGTGAATATATAAACAGTATATGTAAAACGTTTGTGAGAGGTGGAAAAGTACTTTTCTACAATCAAATAAAATGTAGATCTGGAAATTTACATCTAGATTTCGACTTTAAAAAGCAAAATATAAATGGTAAAATGAAATAACAAACATAAAAATAAATGCTTTTTTGAGAAATGTTTAAACATGGTTTTACATCTATCAAACAGCACGTGTAAAATGTTTGTCAGAGTTTTCAAAAGAACTTTTCTTCAAGAAAAGAAAATATAGATCCATAAATTCACTTCTCCATTTCAATTTTAAAAAGAAAATCATAAATGTTAAAACGAAACCTCAAACATAAAAATACATGCTTTTTAGAGAAATGTTTAATCATTGTTTCACATCTATGAATTTTCATGTTTAATTATTAAGACCACTTGTAAAAAGTTTAAAGAAGTTGTATAATTTACTTTACAAGCAGAAAGCAATCCTTAGATAAAGAAATTCACATTTAAATTTCAATGTCAAAACATATAAATAACTGCTAATATCAAGCTGCAAACATTGAAATAAATGTTTTTAGCAAAAGTTTAAACAGTTTTCTCAGCTATGAAGTATATTGTAAATAGTTTCACAGCACATGTAAAATATTTGTCAGAGGTTTTAAAAGTACTTTTCTACAAGAAAAGAAAATATAGGTCCATAAATTCACTTCTGCATTTTAATTTTAAAAAGAATAACAGAAATGTTAAAAAGAAAGTACAAACATAAAAAATACATGCTATTTTGAGAAATTTTAAACTGTGTTTGACATCTATGAATTTTTATGTATCAATATTAATAGCCTTTTTAAAATTTTAAGCAAAGTTTAAAAATATAGTTTAAAACCAGAAAACAAAATGTAGAGAAAGAAATACGTGCTTAAATTTCATTTTAAAAAAGTAAAAATAACTGCTGAAATGAACGTTCACACTTTGAAATAAATGCATTTTTTGAAAAGATTAAACATAATTTTCTCATCACTGAACTTCCTTGTCAATATATAAACAGTACATGTAAAACGTTTGTGAGAGGTAGAAAAGTACTTTTCCACAAGCAAATAAAATGTTGATCTGGAAATTTACATCCAGATTTCAATTTTAAAAAGCAAAATATAAATGGTAAAATGAAATAACAAACATAAAAATGAATGCTTTTTTGAGAAATGTTTAAACATGGTTTTACATCTATCAAACAGCACGTGTAAAATGTTTGTCAGAGTTTTCAAAAGAACTTTTCTACAAGAAAAGAAAATATAGATCCATAAATTCACTTCTCCATTTCAATTTTAAAAAGAATATCATAAATGTTAAAACGAAACCTCAAACATAAAAATACATGCTTTTTAGAGAAATGTTTAATCGTTGTTTCACACCTATGAATTTTCATGTTTAAATATTAAGACCACTTTTAAAAAGTTTAAAGAACTTGTATAATTTACTTTACAAGCAGAAAGCAAACCTTAGATAAAGAAATTCACATTTAAATTTCAATGTCAAAACATATAAATAACTGCTAATATCAAGCTGCAAACATTGAAATAAATGTTTTTAGCAAAAGTTTAAACAGTTTTATCAGCTATGAAGTATATTGTAAATAGTTTAACAGCACATGTAAAATATTTGTCAGAGGTTTATAAGTATTTTTCTATAAGAAAATAAAATATAGGTCCATAAATTCACTTCTTCATTTTAATTTTAAAAAGAATAACAGAAATGTTAAAAAGAAAGTACAAACATAAAAAATACATGCTATTTTGAGAAATTTTAAACTGTGTTTGACAACTATGAATTTTTATGTTTCAGTATTAATAGACTTTTTAAAATTTTAAGCAAAGTTTAAAAATATAGTTTAAAACCAGAAAACAAAATGTAGAGAAAGAAATACGTGCTTAAATTTCATTTTAAAAAAGTAAAAATAACTGCTAAAATGAATGTTCACACATTGAAATAAATGCATTTTAGGAAAAGATTAAACACAGTTTTCTCATCTGTGAACTTCCTTGTGAATATATAAACAGTACATGTAAAACGTTTGAGAGAGGTTGAAAAGTACTTTTCTACAAGCAAATAAAATGTAGATCTGGAAATTCACATCCAGATTTCAATTTTAAAAAGCTAAATATAAATGGTAAAATGAAATAACAAACATAAAAATGAATTCTTTTTTTTAGAAATGTTTAAACATGGTTTCACATCTATGAAACAGCACATGTAAAATGGTTGTCAGAGGATTTAAAAGTACTTTTCTACAAGAAAAAATATATAGATCCATAAATTCACTTCTGCATTTCAATTTTAAAAAGAATATCATAAATGTTAAAATGAAACCACAAACATAAAAATACATGCTTTTTTGAGAAATTAATCAAAGTTTAAAAATATAGTTTAAAACTAGAAAACAAAATGTAGAGAAAGAAATACGTGCTTAAATTTCATTTTAAAAAACTAAATATAACTGCTCAAATGAATGTTCACACATTGAAATAAAAGCATTTTATGAAAAGATTAATCATAGTTTTCTCATCAATGAACTTCCTTGTGAATATATAAACAGTATATGTAAAACGTTTGTGAGAGGTGGAAAAGTACTTTTCTACAATCAAATAAAATGTAGATCTGGAAATTTACATCCAGATTTCGACTTTAAAAAGCAAAATATAAATGGTAAAATGAAATAACAAACATAAAAATAAATGCTTTTTTGAGAAATGTTTAAACATGGTTTTACATCTATCAAACAGCACGTGTAAAATGTTTGTCAGAGTTTTCAAAAGAACTTTTCTTCAAGAAAAGAAAATATAGATCCATAAATTCACTTCTCCATTTCAATTTTAAAAAGAAAATCATAAATGTTAAAACGAAACCTCAAACATAAAAATACATGCTTTTTAGAGAAATGTTTAATCATTGTTTCACATCTATGAATTTTCATGTTTAAATATTAAGACCACTTGTAAAAAGTTTAAAGAAGTTGTATAATTTACTTTACAAGCAGAAAGCAAACCTTAGATAAAGAAATTCACATTTAAATTTCAATGTCAAAACATATAAATAACTGCTAATATCAAGCTGCAAACATTGAAATAAATGTTTTTAGCAAAAGTTTAAACAGTTTTGTCAGCTATGAAGTATATTGTAAATAGTTTCACAGCACATGTAAAATATTTGTCAGAGGTTTTAAAAGTACTTTTCTACAAGAAAAGAATATATAGCTCCATAAATGCACTTTTGCATTTCAATTTTAAAAAGAATAACAGAAATGTTAAAAAGAAAGTACAAACATAAAAAATACATGCTATTTTGAGAAATTTTAAACTGTGTTTGACATCTATGAATTTTTATGTATCAATATTAATAGCCTTTTTAAAATTTTAAGCAAAGTTTAAAAATATAGTTTAAAACCAGAAAACAAAATGTAGAGAAAGAAATACGTGCTTAAATTTCATTTTAAAAAAGTAAAAATAACTGCTAAAATGAATGTTAACACATTGAAATAAATGCATTTTAGGAAAAGATTAAACACAGTTTTCTCATCTGTGAACTTCCTTGTGAATATATAAACAGTACATGTAAAACGTTTGAGAGAGGTTGAAAAGTACTTTTCTACAAGCAAATAATATGTAGATCTGGAAATTCACATCCAGATTTCAATTTTAAAAAGCTAAATATAAATGGTAAAATGAAATAACAAACATAAAAATAAATGCTTTTTTTTAGAAATGTTTAAACATGGTTTCACATCTATGAAACAGCACATGTAAAATGGTTGTCAGAGGATTTAAAAGTACTTTTCTACAAGAGAAAATATATAGATCCATAAATTCACTTCTGCATTTCAATTTTAAAAAGAATATCATAAATGTTAAAAGGAAACCTCAAACATAAAAATACATGCTTTTTTGAGAAATTAAGCAAAGTTTAAAAATATAGTTTAAAACCAGAAAACAAAATGTAGAGAAAGAAATACGTGCTTAAATTTCATTTTAAAAAACTAAATATAACTGCTCAAATGAATGTTCACACATTGAAATAAATGCATTTTATGAAAAGATTAAACATAGTTTTCTCATCAATGAACTTCCTTGTGAATATATAAACAGTATATGTAAAACGTTTGTGAGAGGTGGAAAAGTACTTTTCTACAATCAAATAAAATGTAGATCTGGAAATTTACATCCAGATTTCGACTTTAAAAAGCAAAATATAAATGGTAAAATGAAATAACAAACATAAAAATAATTGCTTTTTTGAGAAATGTTTAAACATGGTTTTACATCTATCAAACAGCACGTGTAAAATGTTTGTCAGAGTTTTCAAAAGAACTTTTCTTCAAGAAAAGAAAATATAGATCCATAAATTCACTTCTCCATTTCAATTTTAAAAAGAAAATCATAAATGTTAAAACGAAACCTCAAACATAAAAATACATGCTTTTTAGAGAAATGTTTAATCATTGTTTCACATCTATGAATTTTCATGTTTAAATATTAAGACCACTTGTAAAAAGTTTAAAGAAGTTGTATAATTTACTTTACAAGCAGAAAGCAAACCTTAGATAAAGAAATTCACATTTAAATTTCAATGTCAAAACATATAAATAACTGCTAATATCAAGCTGCAAACATTGAAATAAATGTTTTTAGCAAAAGTTTTAACAGTTTTCTCAGCTATGAAGTATATTGTAAATAGTTTCACAGCACATGTAAAATATTTGTCAGAGGTTTTAAAAGTACTTTTCTACAAGAAAAGAATATATAGCTCCATAAATGCACTTTTGCATTTCAATTTTAAAAAGAATAACAGAAATGTTAAAATGAAACTACAAACATAAAAATATATGCTTTTTTGAGAAATTAAGCAAAGTTTAAAAATATAGATTAAAACCAGAAAACAAAATGTAGAGAAAGAAATACGTGCTTAAATTTCATTTTAAAAAAGTAAAAATAACTGCTAAAATGAATGTTCACACATTGAAATAAATGCATTTTAGGAAAAGATTAAACATAGTTTTCTCATCAATGAACTTCCTTGTGAATATATAAACAGTATATGTAAAACGTTTGTGAGAGGTGGAAAAGTACTTTTCTACAATCAAATAAAATGTAGATCTGGAAATTTACATCCAGATTTCAATTTTAAAAAGCAAAATATAAATGGTAAAATGAAATAACAAACATAAAAATGAATGCTTTTTTGAGAAATGTTTAAACATGGTTTTACATCTATCAAACAGCACGTGTAAAATGTTTGTCAGAGTTTTCAAAAGAACTTTTCTTCAAGAAAAGAAAATATAGATCCATAAATTCACTTCTCCATTTCAATTTTAAAAAGAAAATCATAAATGTTAAAACGAAACCTCAAACATAAAAATACATGCTTTTTAGAGAAATGTTTAATCATTGTTTCACATCTATGAATTTTCATGTTTCAATATTAAGACCACTTGTAAAAAGTTGAAAGAAGTTGTATAATTTACTTTACAAGCAGAAAGCAAACCTTAGATAAAGAAATTCACATTTAAATTTCAATGTCAAAACATATAAATAACTGCTAATATCAAGCTGCAAACATTGAAATAAATGTTTTTAGCAAAAGTTTAAACAGTTTTATCAGCTATGAAGTATATTGTAAATAGTTTAACAGCACATGTAAAATATTTGTCAGAGGTTTATAAGTACTTTTCTATAAGAAAATAAAATATAGGTCCATAAATTCACTTCTGCATTTTAATTTTAAAAAGAATAACAGAAATGTTAAAAAGAAAGTACAAACATAAAAAATACATGCTATTTTGAGAAATTTTAAACTGTGTTTGACATCTATGAATTTTTATGTTTCAGTATTAATAGCCTTTTTAAAATTTTAAGCAAAGTTTAAAAATATAGTTTAAAACCAGAAAACAAAATGTAGAGAAAGAAATACGTGCTTAAATTTCATTTTAAAAAAGTAAAAATAACTGCTAAAATGAATGTTCACACATTGAAATAAATGCATTTTAGGAAAAGATTAAACACAGTTTTCTCATCTGTGAAATTCCTTGTGAACATATAAACAGTACATGTAAAACGTTTGAGAGAGGTTGAAAAGTACTTTTCTACAAGCAAATAAAATGTAGATCTGGAAATTCACATCCAGATTTCAATTTTAAAAAGCTAAATATAAATGGTAAAATGAAATAACAAACATAAAAATGAATGCTTTTTTTTAGAAATGTTTAAACATGGTTTCACATCTATGAAACAGCATATGTAAAATGTTTGTCAGAGGATTTAAAAGTACTTTTCTACAAGAAAAAATATATAGATCCATAAATTCACTTCTGCATTTCAATTTTAAAAAGAATATCATAAATGTTAAAATGAAACCTCAAACATAAAAATACATGCTTTTTTGAGAAATTAAGCAAAGTTTAAAAATATAGTTTAAAACCAGAAAACAAAATGTAGAGAAAGAAATACGTGCTTAAATTTCATTTTAAAAAAGTAAAAATAACTGCTAAAATGAATGTTCACACATTGAAATAAATGCATTTTAGGAAAAGATTAAACATAGTTTTCTCATCTATGAACTTCCTTGTGAATATATAAACAGTATATGTAAAACGTTTGTGAGAGGTGGAAAAGTACTTTTCTACAATCAAATAAAATGTAGATCTGGAAATTTACATCCTGATTTCGACTTTAAAAAGTAAAATATAAATGGTAAAATGAAATAACAAACATAAAAATAAATGCTTTTTTGAGAAATGTTTAAACATGGTTTTACATCTATCAAACAGCACGTGTAAAATGTTTGTCAGAGTTTTCAAAAGAACTTTTCTTCAAGAAAAGAAAATATAGATCCATAAATTCACTTCTCCATTTCAATTTTAAAAAGAAAATCATAAATGTTAAAACGAAACCTCAAACATAAAAATACATGCTTTTTAGAGAAATGTTTAATCATTGTTTCACATCTATGAATTTTCATGTTTAAATATTAAGACCACTTGTAAAAAGTTTAAAGAAGTTGTATAATTTACTTTACAAGCAGAAAGCAAACCTTAGATAAAGAAATTCACATTTAAATTTCAATGTCAAAACATATAAATAACTGCTAATATCAAGCTGCAAACATTGAAATAAATGTTTTTAGCAAAAGTTTAAACAGTTTTCTCAGCTATGAAGTATATTGTAAATAGTTTCACAGCACATGTAAAATATTTGTCAGAGGTTTTAAAAGTACTTTTCTACAAGAAAAGAATATATAGCTCCATAAATTCACTTCTGCATTTTAATTTTAAAAAGAATAACAGAAATGTTAAAAAGAAAGTGCAAACATAAAAAATACATGCTATTTTGAGAAATTTTAAACTGTGTTTGACATCTATGAATTTTTATGTTTCAGTATTAATAGCCTTTTTAAAATTTTAAGCAAAGTTTAAAAATATAGTTTAAAACCAGAAAACAAAATGTAGAGAAAGAAATACGTGCTTAAATTTCATTATAAAAAAGTAAAAATAACTGCTAAAATGAATGTTCACACATTGAAATAAATGCATTTTAGGAAACGATTAAACACAGTTTTCTCATCTGTGAACTTCCTTGTGAATATATAAACAGTACATGTAAAACGTTTGAGAGAGGTTGAAAAGTACTTTTCTACAAGCAAATAAAATGTAGATCTGGAAATTCACATCCAGATTTCAATTTTAAAAAGCTAAATATAAATGGTAAAATGAAATAACAAACATAAAAATGAATGCTTTTTTTTAGAAATGTTTAAACATGGTTTCACATCTATGAAAGAGCACATGTAAAATGTTTGTCAGAGGATTTAAAAGTACTTTTCTACAAGAAAAAATATATAGATCCATAAATTCACTTCTGCATTTCAATTTTAAAAAGCATATCATAAATGTTAAAACGAAACCTCAAACATAAAAATACATGCTTTTTAGAGAAATGTTTAATCATTGTTTCACATCTATGAATTTTCATGTTTAAATATTAAGACCACTTGTAAAAAGTTTAAAGAAGTTGTATAATTTACTTTACAAGCAGAAAGCAAACCTTAGATAAAGAAATTCACATTTGAATTTCAATGTCAAAACATATAAATAACTGCTAATATCAAGCTGCAAACATTGAAATAAATGTTTTTAGCAAAAATTTAAACAGTTTCATCAGCTATGAAGTATATTGTAAATAGTTTCACAGCACATGTAAAATATTTGTCAGAGGTTTTAAAAGTACTTTTCTATAAGAAAAGAAAATATAGGTCCATAAATTCACTTCTGCATTTTAATTTTAAAAAGAATAACAGAAATGTTAAAAAGAAAGTACAAACATAAAAAATACATGCTATTTTGAGAAATTTTAAACTGTGTTTGACATCTATGAATTTTTATGTTTCAGTATTAATAGTCTTTTTAAAATTTTAAGCAAAGTGTAAAAATATAGTTTAAAACCAGAAAACAAAATGTAGAGAAAGAAATACGTGCTTAAATTTCATTTTAAAAAAGTAAAAAGAACTGCTAAAATGAATGTTCACACATTGAAATAAATGCATTTTATGAAAAGATTAAACATAGTTTTCTCATCAATGAACTTCCTTGTGAATATATAAACAGTATATGTAAAACGTTTGTGAGAGGTGGAAAAGTACTTTTCTACAATCAAATAAAATGTAGATCTGGAAATTTACATCCAGATTTCGACTTTAAAAAGCAAAATATAAATGGTAAAATGAAATAACAAACATAAAAATAAATGCTTTTTTGAGAAATGTTTAAACATGTTTTCACATCTATGTAACCGGACATGTAAAATGTTTGTCAGAGGTTTTAAATGTACTTTTCTATAAGAAAGCGAAAATATAGATCCATAAATTCACTTCTGCATTTCAAATTAAAAAAGAATATCATAAATGTTGAAACGAAACCTCAAACATAAAAATACATGCTTTTTAGAGAAATGTTTAAACATTGTTTCACATCTATGAATTTTCATGTTTAAATATTAAGACCACTTGTAAAAAGTTTAAAGAAGTTGTATAATGTACTTTACAGGCAGTAAGCAAACCGTAGGAAAAAAAAATCGCCTTTAAATTTCAATGTCAAAACGTATAAATAACTGCTAATATCAAGCTGCAAACATTGAAATAAATGTTTTTAGCAAAAGTTTAAACAGTTTTCTCAGCTATGAAGTATATTGTAAACAGTTTCACAGCACATGTAAAATATTTGTCAGAGGTTTTAAAAGTACTTTTCTACAAGAAAAGAATATATAGCTCCATAAATGCACTTTTGCATTTCAATTTTAAAAAGAATAACAGAAATGTTAAAATGAAACTACAAACATAAAAATATATGCTTTTTTGAGAAATTAAGCAAAGTTTAAAAATATAGTTTAAAACCAGAAAACAAAATGTAGAGAAAGAAATACGTGCTTAAATTTCATTTTAAAAAAGTAAAAATAACTGCTGAAATGAACGTTCACACATTGAAATAAATGCATTTTGTGAAAAGATTAAACATAATTTTCTCATCAATGAACTTCCTTGTGAATATATAAACAGTACATGGAAAACGTTTGTGAGAGGTAGAA